>NC_079908.1:16916930-17216930 GCF_024868665.1 Triplophysa rosa
ATATATATATATAATATATATTTAATTAATATATATATATATATAATATATATATATATATATATATATAAATTTATAGACTTCACCAATCATCATTTTTTTTCTCTCAAGCAATATGCATACACAATTTATATAGGACGGGGTTTTGGGTGAAGTAAGGGTAACTGAGACGTGGGGTTGGGGTGAGGAAGTTTTTTTAGCTTGTCTGCTCCTCGTCGGGTTTGTTCATGGCCTTGAGAGCGTCAAGGAGCGCCGTGGGGGAGACAATATGGGTTGAACCTGTACAGGTGAGCACCAGGGAGAAAAAGCGAAGAAAAGTGTGTTAGCTCTGGACATACACTTGAATGAACTATTGACGTGTTTTCAGCTGCCATTCCAATTAAAAACCTATATACAGTACATTTATGATTGAAAAAAATATATACAGTATATATATATATATATATATATATATATAGCCATGGAAAAATTGAAGAGACCATCTCACCATTGTACTGTAAGTGCATTTTTGTCATTTTTGTTTCATTCTGTGAACTACTAACAATATTTGTACCAAATGTCAGATAAAAATACTGCTTCTATTTGCATTCATTTGCAGAAAATGAAAACTAGAAAAACAGGTCAAAATGACAGAAAAGATGCTCTGTATTTTTCAGAGCTTAAATACTGCAAAGAATACAAGTTCATATTCACTTTTAAGCAATACAACAGTAATATTTGTATTTAGGAAAAGTTCAAACATTATTTTATTTTTATGTGATAACCTGGATTTGTATGTGTCTTGTCACCCTGGTAGTCTTTCACATTGCTGTTGGATGACTTTGTCACTCCTGAGGTTTGATTTAGTTCAAATTTAACAAACATTGGACTGGAATGGCCACAATACATCAAGAAATACTGATTTGAAATGAAAATTTGGAATGGTCTCTTCATTTTTCTGCAGCTGTATATAAATATATACAGTATATATACTGTATATATATAAAATAAAAAGGAATTTGACTTTTTTTCTTTTTAGATATTGAGCTGAACACATATTACGACAAAACTATCCAAAACATTTGTGCCACAGGGCCACCAGAAAAGGGCCTTTCATGTGAACTAGTGGCACCCAACATATTATTGTTGGCACCCTGGGGAACAAATGTTTTATTTATTCTACTTCCTGTTATTGTAAAACTACATCATTCTTAGCAAAGCTGCATGTAATTCCGATTCAAATAAATTCTTTACAGAGCAATAAAAAACGTTTTTAACAATAGCTTATACTGTTAGACCGGTACAGTCAGCACAGTGTAGCTGCAAAAATATAACTTTGATCTATAAATAGGGTCTACCGGGGCAACAACTTGAAGCTTTGCTAATTATTGATACACAATGAGATTTATAGCTCATCAACTAATGAGCCATAGTTTTGTTCAGTAATGGCTGGAGTAGTCAAGAAGTGTTTAATGTTGCAGTATGGGTTAGTGCCGGCATACTGCATATGGTGATTATTTACAAACACAATAATCCAACAGAAAAGGAAAACTCAAAGGGATATTGCTTTAGCAGGCTGACACTTGAATCATAAATTCTTAAGGGTTGAGCAATGATCGTTCCTGTATGGTTTTTTTTAGATCTATATTTGTAAGGACACTCTGTATTACAGAACCTTTTGTGTGCAGTTGTTTTTGAGTTATGTTACTGTTCCAGGTTCAATACAAGTTCAACTCGGTCAACAGTACCTGCCACACACTGCTTTCTGTACATTCAAAGAGGTGTTATTTGAATTTAGAAATGAATATTTCAGAACAGATTAAATTCTGGTGAGTGATGTCATTCTCCTGGTTGTATTTTTCAGTATGTGCACAGATGCTGCCGATGGAGTTTAACTTGGAACAGTCAGCGCAAAACATTGAAATGTAGGCTTTGTGTATTTTACAATTAGTCATTTCTAACACAAAGTAAATGTTGGATATTAACTGCACAGGATTTATAGTGCTGTAATATAAAGTATATAATAACCGAGTTTGTTCTGTTTACATAGTAAACAAAACATCTCTGTTTTTTACGGTTCTGTACCACAGTTTGCATTGATTTGTTTAGAAGTGCGATGTTCTGGCTTCGTAATGAACGATTTCATCTTTTTAGTAGAAAGCAATGCCTGTGGCATAGCATTAGGGTGGCATAACCACTAGTTAGTTTCAGAATGTTAGTATTTTAGTGTTTTTGTGGTGAAGCGTTAGTGCTAAAGCATATCTGAAGAACACAGCTACATTACAAGCTTTGGCATCTGCAGAAGAATTAAACAGAGGGTCATTTGAACGCATTCTTTGCAGACAGCCACTTGGTCATGTAGACGTGATGTGAGGTAGTTTGTGGAACTGGATTGGAAACAAAACCAAATTATCCTGCATTGACATCCAACATCAACTCAATTACCTCTCCGAAAGAGAAAAGAAAGTTAATAGGATTGGATTGGTATTCGGGACATAATCGAAATATGGTGAGTCTTGAGGGTAGATTAAATCTGCGGAAGCTGGAGCTTGTAAAATGATATTTGGGGAGGCAAATGGAAGTAGCCCATCCTCGTCCGAAGAAGAGGCGCTATTGAATTAAAAGGAGCATTCTGGGGGAAATGCAGTTTAATCCACCCGGCTGAGAGGATGCGGAAGTCAACAAGGATGGTGTCGGGACCCCCACTGCATCTGTCACTCAAATCCGCCCATGATGCCATAGGCTGATACCGGTAGAGGGCGGAGCCTGAGTGAGACTTGCAGGTCGGTCGGACGCTCATCCCTGAGACGTGGTGGCACTGTAAAACGTGAGCAAGAAAAGAAATCCCTTGTGCTGTGGAGGTTCAGAAAGGGTTTCTTTGTTCGGCTGTCTTTACTTTGTCAGAGTGTGATCTCTGTCTCCCTCCCTTCCCTGTTTCTCTCTCTCCCTCTCACTCGTCTGAGGGGTCAGGGTCCTCAAAGGACACCCTAGTGGATTCTCGGAAGTCGGGGTGTCGCAGGTCCATTAGAAATTTGGTTGGGGTGAGCAAGTGAGTTGAACCTGCGGAGGAACAAAGGTGGCTTCACGCTCTGAATGAATCTCACACCGCACACTGCGCTCTTTCACCGCCTTTCAAAAGAGGGTTAAACAAACATCTGAAGAACACCCTGTGCCAAGGGCTCCCAAAAATATCATCTTGGAACTTTGGCTGGGAGTAATAGTGACAGTAGGTAAAAAGAGTTTCAAAATTTATTCCACGTCGGTATCATTATTACAGCCAAATTTGTGTCATTGTGGTCCTTTGGGAATTGGAGATTTGTCATTTTGTGAAGAGCTGAGCAGACTTTATGCAAATGTGAGCTGCGCAGGCGGTGGCGTTTCTTATCCGAATCGGTATACTGCGTATAGAAACGTTTGACTACGCACAGTATACCGACCTGAAAAGCTCCAGCGATTTAACTCCTGTGAGTGTGAACAGCCATCAGTACTTCAGAATTGGTCAAAAAAAACCTGACAGCTAGATAAACGTGTACATCTTAGGAGTGAACGCTAACACACACACACACACACACACACACACAACACATACACTTACGAACACACACTTATGAACGCAGCAGAGGCTCACAGCTGCAATTTAAGAGCAGTTAAAACAAGACAGCACAAAATACAAGACAAGAGCACAGGAAAAGTTAAACGAGACAAAAACTGATTAACGGTGTTTATCTGCTTAGAATTTCTATTGTAATGTAATAACTGTTAACCGGTTTTTTGTTAGACTCACCAACGATGGCCTCCCATTTGCCATTGGCCTGTGTGACCTCATAAGCACAGCGCATCTCGCTAAAGGACGCGCCCCCAATGATGAACACCATGACACGAGGGCCCGTGCGGTACTCTCCAGGGGTTTTATTCTTGTGCCAGTGGCCATATCGGGCACTATCATGAGGGAAAAGCATTAAGAGGTGAGACACTTCAAAACACAGTCTTCAGAGTTTCATCATCATTTCTGTTTGAAACCTAAACATTGTAACCATCATAGAAACATGTTGCTTCAAAGGTCCAATGTGTCATTTTTTGAAGGATCTATTGACAGAAATGCAATATAACATACAAAATGTCTTCAGAGGTGTATAAAGACCTTACATAATAAAGCGTTATGTTTTTATTACCTTAGAATTGGCTATTTCTATCTACGTACACCGCGCGTCCACTTTCATGGAATGTTGCATGTTGTTTCTACAGAAGCCCTAAACTGAAAAAACTGCTCTACAGAGAGCGTTTCGTACATTTTTTATCACCTTCGGCAAAACGTGACCACATCTTAGTCCTGTGTCAGTCACCGTAGTGCTTCGAAAGGGAGGGTTGGAGTCGTTGGTTGCAATTCGTAACATCACCACTAGATGTCGCTAAATTTCAAACTCTGGACCTTTAATGTTTTTGTCATTGCAATATCATTTTTGGCCTTTCAGTAGCAGTATTTAGACACTGAACGCATAGTAAATGGATACATGTATAGTGTCCAGCTCTTTTGACAAAGTGGTTTGCATAATAAATTCAATCAATAATTCACACAATGGGACCCAGCAAAATGGGACCCACCAATTGTCCCTCAGTGGGAGTCAGGGACTTGTCCACAGCTGCTTAAAGAAGTTACACACGTGTCGGGATCATTATTGCTGACCCAATGGAAATAACCCACTTTCTACTTCTTCTGCTGCTGTTACTGGCGCACACCCCCGCCTGACATCGCATCACCCGCCAATCAAGATATTGATCAAAATGTTCTCCCCATCCCTCTGCGCAATGATTATTGATCCAAGTGACCTCTGTCTCAATGCCTGTGCTGAATAAATAATACCATATTTTGTATGTGTGTACCTGACTGCCGAGGTGTTGAAGGAAGAGGATGGGCGTGTTGAGATGTACGGATAGTGTTTGGTGTCCAGTTTATCCTCAATAGCATCCTGCAAGATTCGCAACAATGTGAGGTTACACATTTACACACACGTGTTAGGTTTCTATATATTGTGGGGACCTTCGATGGACATCATGACTTTTATACTGTACAAACTGTATATCCTCTAATGCTGACCCTCAAACAAACCTCTTGAATTTTTTTTGCATGTTCAAATAAGCATTATTTATTTCCACAATGTAGGTAGATCAGATTTTTACCATCCTTGTGGGAACATTTGGCCCCAAAACCTGCACACACACTACCCTTAAAAAACAAAAATATGTGGGAATATCACTGATCTATATAAATGACTGGATTGCGCCTAGAACACTAAACCAACGGCAGGAGGTGAAGCCACCGGAAGCGATCGCGCCGCCATCTTGGTATGCCCAACTGACAGAGAGCTCCATTGACGTACAGTCAAAATGACGATCTAAAATAACCCGCTTTCAGCTTATTAGGCGCGCGATAAGGTTTTAGTTCACATGTGTGTTTAAATGAATTGTTCCTTCTGATGTTTTTTCCAATGTTTATGTTTATTTTGGGCAGAATTGCCAAGTATAGAAATCAATGTATAGAAGGTAAATGTTTAGAAATAAAAGTTAGTTTAGAAATAAAGCTTCATGACTGTAGCCTGTACAGCCTGTATTTATCTGTATTTAGATTCCAGAATAAGCACATTTGTCATATGTTGAGGTGTCTCGTGAGTCTGCTGGTCTGATATGTATACGCTACTGTAATGAAAATGAACGTAACTCACTCTATATCTAATAAGATGGGAAAATTCCCGACTTTAAAGAATTAACCATTTACATGCTTAAGACATTTGCGTTGTAAGAATGTACTGCGAGACTTTAGATATAAAACGGGGACGGGTAAGTAACTGTTTTATCATTAATATGTGATAACTCCCTATTAATTTAACAGAACGTTTGGGCGGCGCGGTACCTTCAGTGTAATGACATCATGAGAAATCCAGTCATTTATATAGATCAGTGGGGAATATACTAAGAAATATTATGCAATATATTAAATAATACTTATATATATTAACAACAGAATATTCAATATATTTTAAGATATATATCATTTTTATATAGTTATTGTTAATATATAGGAACCAAAATAAGATTAAACTTACTGGAGGAAAAAGTAATGCAACTGTTTTGTGAATTCAACCCAGTTTACAGTTTGTGTGTAAAACTGTGGGTAAACATTTACCTCCATGATATCCTTGATCAGTGGGGTCCAGCGAGAGAGCTGGTAGGTCTGCTCGCTCACACGCTCCTTACGGTCGAGCTTTTTGCCCCTGCGGAGAGTGGACTGCAAAATACAGAAGCAAATGAGAAATGTTGTATGTCAGAGGACATGAATTGTCCTTTAACACACAAGGAACTGTGTTTAATCATAGAGCTTATGAAAAACAGGAAGTGGACGGCATACATCAGTGATGATTGGGATGCCCAGGTTAGCCATATTGGTGATGATCTCACTGTCCTCAGGAGGGATCTGGGCATGCTGGATCAGCTTGTTAAGGTTCTCCTCTGTGATTCCTGGTTTTCCACAAACAAGCCACATTACAAAGTGGCAGATCAAGCTGAGACGTAATATGTCTGCCAAATAACAACTGCTTCTCTTACCGTTTTTAAGGAAAATGTAGAGCAGGATGATGCGGATCTTGTCGTAGGTGCTGACGTTGGCATCCAGCAAGATGGGCACGATCGCCCTCATGGGATCTTTGATCTTTTCACCCTCTGCGTCAGTTCCCATAGCAAGATCCTGTGGGGCAGCCAAACAGAACACGGTTCATAAATTATACTTGGCATGATGGAAGAAAAATAGTAAGTTAGGAAAATCTCTTTGAGCTGTTTTTTTTATTTCATGAGGGTCTGTGTTTTTTACAGTGACGTCTGGTGTTATGTGTACCTGCTCTACACGGCACAGCTTGTCCACGGTTCCCTGGTAGTGCTTCATGCAGTCTTCAGCCAGCTGCAGGTGGGTCGAGTACTAAACAGACAGCATTGAAATGTCAGAAGAGGAATTTTAAGATATTATGTATATGGTTTCTCTTGATAGATATCATTCACCTTGCTGAGCTCTTTCTGGTATTGTGGCATCTTCTTGAGCATTTGAGACAGGTCCCTCATGGTGGTCTGAAGCAGAACAATCACAGGTCAGATCACACACAGACAGTATTACATTTCACTGCAAAAAGAAAATATAAAAAAAAAATATTAATTATTTTTTGCAATACAAATATAAAAAAATATGTAGAAAGAAGCGATATTAAACAAAATATTAAGCATTTTTCTGGAAAAAAATAAGTTTTAAAACAACAAACCACGTGGGATAAAAAGATAAGATAAACCAAATTCAAGTTTCAACTAAACTTTATAAACTTAATTCAAGTTTAATTGTTTTGTTTCAGTGACTTTTTAATCGTTTTAATCTCACTTAACTTTTTTCATTATACAGTATATATATATAGTATATATACAGTATATATACTGTATCATGAAAGTAATACAAATATTTTTTAATATTAAAAAATGCTATATTACATTTATATTTATGCATTTGGCAGACGCTTTTATCCAAAGCGACTTACATTGCATGTTACTATACATTTGTATTTGAGTATGTGCAATCCCTGGGATCGAACCCATGACCTTGGCATTGCTGGCGCCATGCTCTAAACACTGACCTACAGGAAAGCTATGAAATAATATAAATAATATTAGAAATAATATTTATTTATGGGTAATTGACAGACTAATATTAATCATATAAAACAATGTAATATTAACAGTTTGTTTTCTAAATGTTGCTATTTTACACCATCGGACACATATCTACTGTATATTTTTCCAGAAAACAAGACTTGATCTTTTATATTTTGATTCTCAAGTAAATGTTATAATTTAAAAGAAAATGTTTACATTTTTAGTCATTTGCACTGGAAAAGTAGACAAAATTGTTTTGCAGTGTTTCAACTGGTCAGATGCAATTCACTTAACAGTTTAGCTAGTGATCATGTGCCGCCATTGATTCTTTTTGTATCACATTATACTCCAAACATGATGTGATGTTGCAACAAAGTATAAAAAGTATCTTTTCCACGATATTTAGAGTGTTTGTCTGTGATATGACATGGGGCTACAATGGATTCTATATTATAAACGGTTGTTTTTAAATGATGTGTTACGCTGAAGCCATTGCTTTACAGTCTGCATAAAATGTAATATAGTATAATACTTCACAGCAGAAGTGAGCATGTGTGCTTATGCGCTTGTGCTGTGTCAGTAAGTCAATCAATCCTAATCCTACTGTAGCCTCAAAGCGCTTTCTTATGAGTCAGCCATCGCCGTTTTAATTCGCCTGCCAACGCAATCTCATCTGCCAGGCTATCCTCCCTCGCCCACGCTACACAATTCGGCACTTCCTACTCCCCCGGACCCCTCCCCCTCCATTCAGACTTCAGCGTACCTTCTCCCCAGTGTTCATCCGTTTACTGGCAGAGAACTCCTTCAGGGATCGTGTGACCTCCCTGTGAGAGAGGAGAACCACAGTGAACATGTTTGATGATATGAAAACAAAGGACAGAAGAAATACATCAAATAACATCTGAGATGCAAAACATTACAAATTCACTCACTGAGAGACCTCAGCGATATGTTTGTGTCGTAGTCCCACCCAGAGGTCATCATCTTCATGCAGCAGGACTTCCTTCTCACGAGAGTCACCCATTCCGCCGGAATCATACCTAACAGGCACAAACCAAACTGAACTCACAAACCAACTCACTATAGATTTGTGTTCATTCCACAAATACTTTTCTTTTTAAAGTTGTCAATCTGTGTTCATCCCACTCACTTGTACACATCATTCTCGATGGGCAGCAGGTCGTAAGCCATAGCTTGGAAAGTGAGCTCATGCAGGACGGGAGAGGCAGGGTCGAAACCTCGGTCCAGAATGATAAGCTGAGACCTGGCCTTGTCCGGACCCTGCAGAGAGACGTCAAGATGTTTTAAAGATGTGCTGATGTTCAGCAGAAGGCATTTTTAGCGAGGTGTTGCTCACCTCTCCCATTGTGGGATCATCGGCCTTATAGGCGTCCAGTTTGTCTTGAAGCAGCTGAGCCAGAGTGGCATTATCTTTATACTCCCTGTGCAGGTTTGAAGATAAACAGATGTTTGAGTCTCTTTCTGCATTGTTTTTCTCTACTATTAGTGATCCGTGTCTTACCCTCGGTATCGTACAGCAGGATACTCCTTCAGCGTGGCACAGAGAGTGGCCAGCTGCTCGGCCAGTCGCTCCATCACAGGGTTCTTCAGCTGTGTCTTATGAGGACTGTAGAAGCTCTGAAAGGCGTCAGGGTTGTCCAAAGAAAACACCTAAACACAGAGCCATAAAATATAAGTATAATTAATCGGATGTAGTGGAGAATTCCTCCAGCGTTTTCATTTACTATCACTATATTCTTCCTCTCTTGTCACCATCTTCCATGTTAAAGGGGTCATATGACACGGCTAAAACGAATATTATCGGGGGGGGTTTATGTAATGCAATGCGTATACATGATTTAAGGTTCAAAAACGCTGTATTTTCCACATACCGTGCATGTTTGTATCTCCTCTTTGCTCCGCCTCTCTGAAACGCGCAGATTTTTTACAAAGCTCATCGCTCTGAAAAGCGAGGTGTGCTATGATTGGCCAGTTAACCAGTGCTTAGTGATTAGTTGAATACTGCAAGTGTGTGATGGAAATGTGACGCCTCTTACCATATTTGGAACATCAGGTTCCAAAGCAATTGTACTGACAGGTACGTCCACCTTACTTGCGTATACATTTGTGCGGTTTTAGTCAAATCATACCACCAACTGACGTAGATTTGTGGGGGTGTGGTTACACGAGGCGTTTCAGGCAGGTCTGGGTGAGCATTCGCTTTTAGATAGAATGCGTCTTTTGTTCCGACACTTTAATTTTTGCAATTTTACGTGTCTAATACATGCACGGGCAACTTATAACACACCAAAGACACAGAAAAACACGTATTCGTGCCATATGACCCCTTTAATTGCTTTCATGATTCACATTTGAATCCCTTCCTATTGATCAGCACTGCTCATTCACAAGCACCCCTCCCCACCCTCTCTCAGCACAAGGTCACATGATTCTCCTTCTGCTCAGCAGATGGATGCTCTGTGCTTTCCCCCTCTCATGAAGGCCTCTGATTGGCTGCAGCTTTCTGTGGATGCTGCGTCAGCCAATTAGGCGCGGCCGAGCGAGGCACACCGAGCAGCATCACGGCAGGGGAAAAGCACTGCTCCTCTCACTCTACTGAATTAATCATAGCAGACAGCATCAGTAGCAAAGCATTATGGGCCAGACTGCAACCCCCACCCGTAGCCTCAGAGCTGTTCTGGAACACTCTGTTTGAACAGAGCTACACTGGGTGTGTTACTCATAGTGATGTTTCTGGAATAGGCTACATGGATGTCTGGCATTCGTCTTTATTCTCATCTCCTTTGGTTTTTGATTTGCTCACCTGGGACTCATACGGCAGGAAAGCAATGTTGATCTCAGTCAGGGTTTTGATGGTTTTGGATGCCCGGCTCTTCACCACTTCATTAAACAAGGGATCCGGGCAAGCTGCAAGAAAGGCATGCAGATTAAAAAATATATAGTGATATTTAGCAGAGGTTATATTATGTATTCATGTATGCATGTAGTATCATCGTTTAGTTAAAAAGGGCATTGATATATCAATATTTATTCATTATTTATGATTATTTATGATTTATCAGATTTTATTTTTTATTTATCTAGTATTTTCTCAAGAAAAAGTAGGTATTGCTTGCCTCAGCAAAGCTCCCAACTACAGTATCATGCTGTGATGCCAAGGGGTTGCTAAGGTGTTCTGACCGGTTCTGACAAGTCCATTGACTTGAGTGATCACATACAGTCCTGGCGTGATCTCCAACTTTTAAAAAAATGTACGCCTTCGCTTTTTATTTAAATATACTGTAGGCCTACTAATAGGATGTATTAGGCTCTAAAAAAATAACACACAACACAAAAAGCTTATTAAATCAAAAATCCCTATAAATTATTACTAAACGAGAGAACCAACAAATATTAATAACAGATCAAATTTTAGTCAATGTATGCTTTATTTACTGGGAGATTTTTGTTTTTCTATAGATTTTTTTGTATATTTAAATAAAACCCATAATCTTTGAGGTGGGATTAAATATATAAATTGTACAAATACGCACCCCAGGACATCACTTTTGGCCACTATTGTAGGAAAACGTATTTGTTCATGTCTAAAAGTTAATTCCGTATCTAAAAATTGTAGATAAAAAATAGTATAACATTTTTACGAAAATTTACACACAACATACACAACAAGTAAAAGCAAAAAATCTGAGTAAATAAAAAAATACAAAAAAAATAATAAAGTATGCTACATACTATACTATACTATACTATACTAAATATGTACAGTATGCTAAAATAAGTTAACTTATATATGGTTATTTGCTACCAAGTCATTGAAGCTATACTACCTTCAAATCATATATTTAATGTATCAATCCACATGCAGTATAACAGCGTTGTTTATCAAGTTAAAATCATTCAAACAAATCATTTGACTGAGTGCTTGTGTAGTAGCCCCAACACTGCTGTAGTGTGACTGTATTACGCTTGCAGGGCTCTTATAGTACAGTTGAGTACCCTCATATACTCACAGTCAGTAAAGAACACATGAGCCCCTTTATATTTCGCAGAATGGGGATCTTTGAAGTCATTGATAAGAGTCTGCACGGACTGTAAAAAGAAATACAAGAGAACCAGGTTTAGATAAGAGCATGTATGTGTGTAGGTTTTGTTAATATTGCGAGACAAAAAGGCAGCACAAAAATAGTAAATCACTTTTATTAACATTTAAAAATAAAATTAAAAATCAAAACTGTAATGTAAATATTAAATAGAAACTACGATCTAAAATCAGCTCAGTATAAGTTAAATTCAATGGCTATACCAAAATAGGAAAACAAACACATGTTGCTATAGCAGCTGCATGGCTGATAGAAATGGCGAGGGGTTTCAGCTGGTTGTGTTGGCTGAGTCAATACTGTTTGTGTATGTTTTAGTGAGTGACATATGTTTAGTGAGCACTGCGTAAGGGTTTCTGCTTCCACACTGTGAGATGACAGTCTGCGCTGAAGGTGTGACTTTGCTGTATTAGCGTGTTATGAAAGCAGCGTGTTGGAGTACCTTATCCGTAGGAGTGATCAGGTAAATAGCCTCCAGTGAGGGTAGAGGCTCTCTGCGTTTGTTGATGTCTTCAACAACTAAAACAGAAACAGCAAGTGAGCCACAAAAAAGATTCCCGGATGGCACATGTACATCGCCAAAATGTAAAACAAAAAGTTTTTCTAAATTAATTTTGGCATACTATTTATATATATATTTTTAAATTTAGATCCATTTTTAGATTGTGTTATATTGTACATTTGTATTTGTGTAGCTTCGGTTAGTTACAACCTGTTCGGATCATTAGTCAGCAATATGTAGAATGCATATTTCCATTGTAATGATAGCATGAGCATGATCTCATTGACAGGGTAGTTGCCAAATTAGTAATTTCTACATGAATCGATCACATATTTTGTCATTTTGGCAAATGTCAAAAACACAGGGTTACTTACTGGTGATGCCCTCTGTCATGATATCAGTCATTTTGCAGCAGGACGACAGCATCCTCATGCTGAGCTGGTCCACAATCAGAGCCTACAAAGAGATAACAGATAAACTTCAGACCAGAGATACTGTAGAGTACGGTACGGTATAGATAGAGAGATGGCATGTAAGGATGGTATGGTCACTATGGTGATGAGGTTCGATGAGTTCATCTTACCTTCCACTCTCCCTTCTTCTTTATCTTCTTGATGACATCATTCATAATCTCTGTAGGGGTAAATTAATCAGATTAGTCATGGGCAGTTTTTCTTATTTTAAAATGTACTATTTATAGGTTTGCGTTTAGGTAAAATGATCATTTTTGTTTCATTTTGTGAACTATATAGTTCTACCAAATGATTGTTTCTATTTGCATTTATTTGCAGAAAATGAAAACTGGAAAAACTTAAAATAACAGAAAAGATGCTCTGTATTTTCTCAGACCTTAAATACCGCAAAGCAGTATTTGCTTGGGCAGCAATTGAATCTATGTATCTTTAGAATCTCACTCCATTCAGATCCTTAGATTGTGCTTTACAGACTGCATTTAACAAAACGTTAAAGGAACAGCATATCATTGCGAATTAAATCTAGATAGATTGAGAGGTGAATCTGTGTAACGCTCTCTTCTCTCTCTCTCTCTCTCTGTGATTTAGTCTGATGTACGTAATCTCATCATGCAGAGATTAGGCAGAGCTAGACGAGGCATGTTTGAGGAGTTAAGGCCAATATTAGCATGATTGTGATAGCCATCTGGTCGTAGTGTTAGAATAAATGTGCTCAGGGTGATTTTGTGGTTGACATTGGTGCGCCAATGGAGTTATGCCGACTCCAGATGGATTATGTGTGTTTAAACAAATGCCATGTTTTAGTGAATGGCGAAGAGATTAGCAAACTGTTTCAAAAACTGAAAGAAGAAACATGTGTTTGCATGATTTTCTATAGGCCTACTGCTTAAGAAATATTATAAACAATGTCATCATATAGCCATGTCCTGAGATGCTTATGTAATGCAAAAATTGCTCTCTTTTCACACCGTCATCATGTTATTTGTTGTTATCAGTAATATTAAAGTGATTTATACTGTAAAAATTCTGTAGAAGTAGTGTGAAAGATCCAGTCTATGAATACTACTGAATATCTCACAAAATACGTTGATTCATGCAGGAAATTAAAGCTTCAACGAAGAATAACATAAATGTAGCCATAAAAATGGTCATCATTGGCTTGTTAAATAAGTTAAGAAAATAACACTATTGAACCCTTTAAGAGGTTTGCGTCGAAGTCTGTCACCCCCCAGCTGTCTCTGGGGGGCACTTTATATCAGTCATGTGATATCAGCACTTCCCCCATCAGCCTCAGTTCACTTCTGCCCAAGCTCATCTGAGACCGAGGTAAAAAACATTTTACTGTACAAATGGAGGTTAATGCTGCAGGCGATGGGATAAAATACACAAAAGAACACAATGAATGTCAAAAACTGCAGCACGCCTTTAAGCCATTTTGTGGATTTTGTGAATTATTTTACCGTTAAACTCAATGGATTTGACATCTTTAGTGATCTATGGCATTCTTGCAAGATGATTTTTGCAGGATCATATACATGCAGACTGTTTAGACTTGGTTTTTGAATGCACGGTAAAGTTGCTTTGGATAAAAGCCTCCGCTAAATGTAAATGCAAATGTAATGTCTGAATAGGCTTTTCTCTAAATTACAACGTGTACAAAGGAAATTGCAGTTACCATGGAGTCAAACTCTTATGTAAATGAGTGTCCTCACAGCAGTAGACCACAGGAGTCAAGACACCATTTTCCCTTCCGAGTGATCTAACAAATTGATTCGGTTCTGAGTTAATATAAACCCTAAAGTGTGTTTTTTACGTCTGCGTCAGACCTACGCCGTAGCGTTTGTGCCAAGGCAACGCGCCGGTTTTGCAGTCTGCGTAGGTTCCGCGCCGAGTTGTTACATTTTTGGAGAGGTGTGCGTCAGGTTTAGGCATACGGTGTGGTCTGACGCAGAACCATAAATCGCTCTTCACTGTGTATGCAACACTTTATCTGCCACTAGGGCGGCGACTCTTTCTGCCCCACAGCCTTCTCTCACTGAACGTCTTCTCACTTAAAGATGAAACATCTCTCCTGAGTACACCAACTGGAGTCTAGTCTCTCTTTAGCTCTCCACTCTTCATATTTAACCTCAATGTGGATGTCTTAATTAAGTAGAAGCTGCAATTTGATGTTACGCAGACATTTGGTTAAACTTGGTGTTTTTGCCGTTATATTTAAATGTAGCATTGGTAAATATGTCTGTATGTTAAGCATTTGGCAATTAATGTGTTTGACTGCTGGTCAGTGGAGAAAACTGTATACGCGCTCATCGCTGTAGATTTAACCCTCTGTAGTGTATGTTTCCTTCAAGGCACGTGCCTCTCGTTTCATGACCCACTTTTACACTCCGTCTCTCAGGATTTTACAGCCATTTACCTTAAAGAGACAAACTTCTCTTATCCTGCTGGATATGCATCACTGATCAAATTTAGGGGATGCTGATGGATCCTGATAAAAATTCAAGGTCAAATTATTGCCATGAAAGAAGTTTTTTCTTTATCACTGTTATAAAAATGTGTTATAAATAAGACCTTTTTTGGATGAATGGTTACATAAACATTTAACATCCTTTCGGTTTCACTGTAGTGGAAAAAGGTTCTGTATGAAAAAGTAAGAAAGAAATGGTTGAATGAGTAAATGGTTCCTTGGGGAACCAAAAATGTGACCCTGGACCACAAAACTAGTCTTAAGTAGCACGGGTATATTTGTAGTATTAGCCAACAATGCATTATATGGGTCAAAATGATCGATTTTTCTTTTATGCCAAAAATGATTAGGATATTAAGTAAAATGTTCCATGAAGATATCTTGTAAATTTCCTACCGTAAATATATCAAAACTATTTTTGTGAGTGGATGCAGCAAAATCGCGAAATTGGCCGGAAACATGTCTACGTACTTCACTCGCTGCTGTCTTTGGGAATTACCCACTCAAGTTTGGTATCTATGTAAAGCTTAGAATTTTCAGGTTCATCTACTCTCTACAATGCCATTACAGCGGTAAGTCAATAGAGAGCGTTAAAACAAACCTGTTTCTTCTTAGGACCGGCCTGCTACAGCACCTATGATGGACAACTTTAGAGGCGATTTTCTCAATATTACATTTTTTTGCACCCTCAGATTCCAGATTTTCAAATAGTTGTATCTCGGCCAAATATTGTCCCTTTCTAACCACACATCAATGGGAAGATTATTTATTCATCTTTCAGATTATGTGTAAATCTCAATTTCACAAAATTGACCCATGTCCAGGGTCACAAATGGTTCTTTATGGCATCACGGTAAGGAAGTAGCACCTTTTTAAGAGTGTGTGACTTTAAAGTTTCCTTATACACTTTTCATTGTAAGTTGTACTGTATGAAAACAAGAATTTCCTCTTAATCATATTATCATGGTTGCATATCAGCACCATGTGGTTGCCTGTAGCTGAATTACAGCCATGCTGACATTTATCCGTGACGTTCTCTGTCTTGTGTGATGATGCGATTTTGTTCTTGTATCTGACAGACACTCTGCTGAACCCCAACCAACGTCACTGAGTCCAAGGACGGAGCATCAACCCACACACACTTACACAGTGTGTGTGTTTGCTGTCCTGCTGGTATAGAATTACAGCATGCTGAGTCACTCACTATGCAACACACTAATGAATGCACAGTTTTCGAAAGAGGAATAATGATGCTGACATGTTTGTGTTCCTTATCATCCATGCCAAGCCAAAAGTCATATATTAATTATCTGAAACCACAACGCAAGACATTTGTAGGTTGATTTTGCCGTAAATTGAAATCACTATGGCTCTATCAAAACGTGGGGTGGTGCAACGGTGTGTCATGCATTCTGACTTCTTTACAATGCTAAACGTGCTGTCTTCTCATGCTTAACATGGTCAACTTGTCAAAAAACGAGTTTTTTAAAATAGAAATAGAAATTTATAATTCATTTTGACTGCTGGAACATTGCGTATCCCCCAGCACAGATAGAGGATTTATACTAGTCGTGTCTTTGCACCCTTGTACAAAGTTAATGCAAAACCGAAATGTCAAGGCAAGTAATCATGGGAAATGACAGGCCAGCGAAAAGTCATGCAGTTGTACGCCAATACACAGTTTGATTTATTCCGCAATGCCTTGCGGTTTGCGGCTTTCCAAGACTGAACTGGTCTTCGGTATTGAAATATGAGTGATTGTCAACAACTAAAATATTACAGAAGCCTATTTCAATTAATCTGGCCCTCTCTGGTTTGTCATCAGTGTTGCAGAGCAAACATCTCCAACATTTTAGTATTGTGGATGGTAGTGTTTGCACTTATATTTCATCAGAATATTCATTCTTCTTTCTCATTCAGATCTTGATCATCAAAATTCACCATCATTATCTGCTATAGTGTCTGGTGTCTATTGTTTATACACAATGTTTAAGATGTTTGATTCTGTGTTGGACTGAAGGTCTTGAGGAAAACCTCGATCAGTAGCTATTGAATACATTTCCATCACAAGATACTACAGTTTTAACCCCAGTAGTTCATCAGAGTCTTCAGATATTTTTGTAAAATGATAAGCTTGTGTGTATAATAAGGGTTGAAAGATAAATTCTGATGGACCTCTACTACTGTGTATGATATTCAGTGGTGTTAAAGGGACAGGGCTGTCTTTCTCCTCCAATAGTTAAAGGGGTTATAAATGTCCTCAGTTTAAGTCGAGCATCACGCTTACAGTTTGCCTTAAGGCACACCGACTGTCCTCTCCTCACATGCCATGCGTGCAAAAATGTGCACACATTATCAAGTCTTGAGACTCTTTTCTCAGCACAGCTTATGTTATTGTGCCCTTGAATGTTATTTTAAAAAAGCCTTGTCATCTGAAGGGGTGTCACGTACCAGGTGTTGCATCTGTGTGGGTGTATCTGAGTTTTATGAACACATTGTTCCCCTTTCCTTCCAGATGTCATCGAGGGGCGTTACTAGATCTCATTGATGGCTGTCCACTACTCTACACATGACATTCAAGACTTGCTGTATTTTTATATTAGGCTTGGCAGGAGTTTGCTAGGAGAATTTTTTTCATAAAATTTAAAAAAATGCAGATTATATTTGTATAATTCAGAGGTTTTCAAGTATATTGTATTTTTGTACAAATAAAATAATGCATATAATGCCTCCCTGTATGCTGAATGCAATTCTTCAAAATGGTCAATAGGACATTCTTTAAACTTGATTAATTAAACTGGAACAAACAGAAAACATAAATAACTGGTTCATTCAGATCTATGCTAATGCATATGAAACACTCTTCATGAAAATACCATGATTCATTCAGTTTCTTTCGATGTGTACTGTCTGTTGTCCTTCAGCATTGCATCTTATTTAATCCTGCAATGCACATCTTCCCTTTTGGGGAAAATGTTGCATCTATTAATTTAAAAACAAAGCAAATGATTTAACAATTAAAGAATTTGAGCAGTGATATCTGTCTATCTATGCAAGGATGCAAGTGCATTTGGTCAGTTTTATATCGAGACATTTGTATTCTAAATTTGCTCTGAACACAAGCATATCAAACCACACCAAAACCAATCCATCCTGCCCTTCGTGGAGAAAGAGCAGGTGCTCACAGTGGTTGTGTCTTTTTATCAATGCTGGTAACGATCAGGTTTCAGTCAATACAGAATACATGCGTGTGTGCATACAGTGTTCACCTCTCATTTACACTGGACAATGCAACTGTGCATTTATACAATCGAGTTGTATATGTTTTATTACCATTAACGGTATGTTGGCACAATTTTATATTACGAAAACAACAATTCTGAATGTATAATGCAATAGCCTAATGCGAGAAATTCTGGGCACATATATAGGACTAACGTATTTGCTTGAATGGTTCAAAAGTAGCCTCCATAAATGTAAAGGATGAGAGTAATATACAAATTACATGAAATGTACGAGTTGTGTATTTTATAGGCTAATATTTCGATTCAATTCGATTCTAAGCATTCGAGGCCCGACATTTTTCACAATCCGTATAGCCTACTGTAGAAGGCAAACATGGCCATTTCGTGCCGCATTAATAAAAAAGATATTTTTCTAAAATGAAACCACAACCACCATCGACCTGTATTAACTAAACGTCATTCTGTTCCCAAAACGATCTTTCAGCCAGTATGCACTATGCATGGCAAGACAAACACGTCAAGCGGAAATTACAGCTACACATCTGAATGATGCGCATTTGGTGCTCTCGTTTCCACTACACAAGCGAGCCACTCCGCCATTTAACCATCCACCTGGACAAGCATGGGGATGCAAGCCAGCTGCATTCATGTTAAATCTATGGGTACTTCAGTTCACAGCTGGACTTTTACGCAATGTAATATATTACACTTGTCTATCAATCATATGGGTGAGGCTTTTGCCTACAAGCATTAGCCTGATCTTTGAATGTAGTAGGTAGTTTTTCAAAGATCTTTTAAATGTATATTCGTATAATATCACACACACACACACACGCACACACACACACACACACACACACACATATATATATATATATATATATATGATATTAAAACACACAAAAAATCGCAGTGTTCTGTCGACACAGTCCTGCGTAATTCATTTCCATGTACGTGCAGAATAAGGGCGTTCCTGTGGTGGACCATCTTTATCAAGTCTTACTGCTGATAATCTTATTTCTTACTACATGTTTTGATTCGAATCTAAATGTGCATTAGGGGAAAAACGCATTTCTGTCGTTTTCCACTGATGCACTGTGCGCATCCGCAACGGCGCGTCCCCGAGAGTCATGTCCTGACCGTTCAGCACAATGGCAGGGTATCAACCAGCCGCATCCAGGGGGAACCAAACACGCAAATGAACAGTAAGGATACATGCAATGGGCCTACGATAAAATATCACGTATAATTGGATCAACCTTAAAGCAAGACTGTAAAATATCTGCAGTGGAGAATTAACATCATCTTACTTTCGCCAACGACCGCCTTTAATCCAATCGGTGCCATGATGCTTCTGTGTGTTCGCTGTATCTTTTCCTCTCTCTCCTCTTGCTGCGTTCCGCCCCTGTCTCTGATAGTGAGATGGTGCGCACCTCACTCAGCAGCTGACTGCGGAGATTCGTCACTGCGTAACCGCCCCTCCCTTATGTGTTATTGCCCACCACCGACAGAGATCCGTTTCTGCGTATTGCCGAGCGCTAAAGGCGCAGACACCGAACCGCTAAACGATTTCCCCACTGATTCTCATACCTCGATAGACAACGATAATAAAAATTCATGTCCATAAATTACACGTTTTTTTCTGGTTGGCACGTTTGTGATAAGCACGCACGTCGTAAAGTTTCGACAGTAATAGTCATTTTAATAGTTAACTAAAACATTAATTTGGTTTGGCTACTTTATTCTGGGGGTTTTGCTGCAGTGCATTTTAAAAACAAGGGAATTTTTGTTTGAACTGTTATGACAATGACATTTCACATGTCAGTCCCTTGTCTCACCCGTGTGATCATGGGAAAAAACTGCCGTGAAGTACAGCATTTCAATAACCAATTCTGTCCACTAGGCGTCGGCACAGGTATACTTTTTGATATTTACAATTTTCATAGGAATAAAATGATATTGTGGTTATAGGGATTTTTGTATTATTTTGTAATATAACTAACAGTTCGTGGCCAGAATAATTGTATAAGTGTCGTTTAAACTGCCTGTTGTAGCAATGCATTATTTTAAAACCATGCAAACTATACAATTAAATTATATTCAAATTACATTACTATATTGCTTTTTCTCAATTGTATTTAGCCTTTTTATATTTTTCCCTGTGATAAAGATAAGGTATACTTTATATGCTTTTATTGTTGAAATGTATTTATATGAGAGTCCAAAAAGCTTGAAATTACAACCACAAAAAAACAAATGGCACACAAAACAAAATTCACAACGTTATCTACAACGTTTGAATCCATCCTGTACTGTAAATTAAGGATTGGAAACCACTGAAATGATTGCATTAATCTCTCCGAAATTAACTCGCCGACAATAAATAACAAACAAATTTATTGATGTTGCATTGTTTCGAAACAACGGCTTCTGCTTTTTATTTAATTGTAAGTATAAAAATCTATGTTAATCAATTTCCAGAGCATATCCGACGCCTTAAAAATATATAGCTGCGAATAGATATACACAAGTGGTAGACGTTGGGCGTGTGCGTGTTTCGTGCTCACGTGCTGTCTAAACCACACCCTCTGACTGTCACTGGTTTCACTGAAGAAGTTCGAATGATCTGTTTATCAACCACAAATCCTCGCGCTCAGTTGCTGGAGGTGTTTTGTAATCTCGCGCAACTGCTGGACGAGGACAGCGCGCGCACTGAAGTTATCACCGGTCTAATGGGGATGATTTTCTTGGAAGACTCCAGGGACGAATTTCTCTAGCGTGACCAGTGTTTCCTTAAATTTCAGATCTCCAAGAACTTTCCATAGTGATCCACAAGTAACTCGCCATCATGGGTGATGTGATTTCGTCCAATTTGGACGAGGGCAAGCGCGAGATGATCTCAGGTGAGACGCGTTTATGTTAACGTACTATTAAGATGGATTTGCTACAGTCTTTTGAATACCTTTCTGAAAAAAAAAACACCACATAACTTTTAAAGTTAATTTACTGGATTATAATGGTTATATTGGGAGTTGTATCGGTTTTAATGGAAGCTATAATGGTCTCGGCCAGTCTCTACAGGTAATGTGTTGGGTTCTGTTGGATGTTATCCAGCAGATGGGAACCCAAAATACACCATTTAAAGTTCCTGGAATAAGGCCTAATACACGACATACAGGCACTGTTATGGTTTAAATGGCAAACAGGTGGTGGATTTTTGATATTTGTAATGAAAACCATTTTTTCAGCCGTTTTATTTCATTCAAAAGTTACTTCACACGCGTTCACTCAAGACGCGTTCTGGCGTTCATAAGTGTCACATGGGTCTCAAAACGGCTTGCATTTATGGTTTTGATCATTTTTCTGTTTTTATCATTTCTGTTTTATCGTCTCTTACGTTTTTATTTCTTCGTAACAATGCAGAATTGAGAGAAGAGCAATGAAACTTTGAATTTAATTGTTTTTCACCTGACAAGTCGTTCTGTGTAAACGCCCCCAAGCCTCATGTCCTTAGGTTTAAATGAGCTGGTTTTAATGGAATGTGAAGTTCTCTTTGATATGAAACTGTTTTGAATATAATTATTCTCACGTGTGTTTATCCCTCTTGCAAAAAAACTCTTTTGTTTGATGCACTTGGTTTCTGTTTTCATAGGTTGCCCTTAGACATTGAACAGTAGCTTTAGAATGACATTTGGTCTCTCATAATTCTGATATGAGGCAAAAGTTGTCAGTAAATTTAATGGATTCATTTAATGCCCAGGTTGAAGCTTTTTTTGAGAAACATGAAATTTTGGCTTCAGCGTGGTTCCTCTGACAGCTTTAGCGAACCTATTGTCCTTGCAGACACTAGGTCCTAAAACAAGCGCAACCATATATTTGTTCCTCTTCTGGGCATGATGGGAAATAATTTCATTCTTTTTAAGAAACGTACTGTTTTTAGTGAGAGGCATGGAATCCTGCAGTGATGTTTGCTTTGTCTTTTATAGTTTCCCTAGACATGAATGGCTGTGAAGTTGGAAATGAAATGTTTCCAATCCATAATTTGTGACGTCAACAGTGGTTACACTGTTTGAGCTGTGGCTTTTTTCTCCTTGTGTCAATCACAGAACTCTAGATAAAAAAAGGTTTTACGAATATAGCCCAAGTGTTCCTCAAGGGTAATTTACTGTTGTTGAAAAGCCAGTTTGAGATACAATTTCAAAATGAATGTGCCAACACTGAATTCTGGGAGTCTGGTGGAACTTTTGTTTCCCAAAACACAGAGAAGTCACTTTTAGCTGTGATTGGAAAGTTGGAATAATCACAACCCTGTATAACACACACACTTAGAACAAGTTGAGACTGGTCAACAAATACAGGTTTCTTTGTTTATATGTGTGTTTGAAGTATCACTCACACAGTCTGTCATTGATAATAGGCAGATTTCAGTTGACACTTCATGAGATCTGTCTTTCATGATCTCATTCCGATATGATATATCAGAAGAAACATTTTTAAGGTATTAACGGAGGTGGATTGTGTCGGGCCCCGCGTCGAACTTCAAAAACGCTGACCTTGTCTGGGGACTCAGCCCCGATAAATGACAACTCCATAGATGTTCCACCCTCGCTCTGAAATAAATTGTGTCTTCATTACGTGAAAGTCTGCGGGGGTGTGTGTGCCTTCTGAAGCCTGGAGCAGTTATGAGGATGGTCGTGGTGGATGGACAGGAGGTCAGAAGGTTGACAGTTTTGAATGCAGGAAATTCCCCGCAAGATCTTTCGACCTCCCTTGAGAGCTGTTTGACTGTTATTGCAGGATGTTCTTGAAGGGAGTGAAAGCAGGTATGGACATGTCTTTATGTAGACGGCACGGTCTTCTCAAGGTGTCCTCATGCTCCTGTACGTCTCTCCCTTATGTCTGCCCTTCTGTTTCCTCCTTTTTATGGACAGTAAAGGCTGACTAATCTGCAGACTGTGCATGTGGGAGGGATATTTGTCAACTTTGAAGTTTTTTGTTCTCGGCGGTGCAATGGATAGTGCAATAGTAGGTTCATTCAAAGGCATTATGGGTAAATATCTGAACTGATGGTACCTTGAAGGTTGTAGTTCTGAGCACTTTGAAGGGTTCTGAATGATTAAATGACTGCTTAGTCAGATAAAACACTAAATGACTACTTGCTTAATCTAGTTGTCCCTAGCACACCTGTTTGTATAGTTTGTCTTTCCTTGTAATTTTTGCTTTGGACAGGTGTCTTGTGTTTTTCTACCTCATCGTCTTAAGATGTGATCCAAGATAAGTTTCCATATCCTGACCTCGATTTTGCGCAATATGTAGGCAACCATAGAAGTTTCCAGTGAACACACGGTTTCAGTCTGTTTGCCAATTGAGCATCAAGAAACTGTTTCTGTAAATAAACGTGGGAACGGATACCGCGGAACAGTGAGCGCTTAGACAAAGCAAACTGAGTCTACAAGTTCTTCTAGTTTATTACAATAGTGGGTCTGCTAGAGAATGGGCCGCCTGACAGACGCATCGACTGCCGCATTCATGCAAACACAACAACGTGCTTTTCATGCGAAAATGTCCCATAACAAGATGCTTCTAATCTGATAGGAGTGCTCAAAAACAAAAAATAAAAATTCTGTTTTACCCCAAATCCGCAATATTTTCTGACTCCCATACAATGGCAGTATTTAGTGAGCGGGCTGCAAAGCTCCAAGGTCATAAAAGCTACAGCTAAATGTACTGTATTCTTCCAAAAAAGAAAGTATTTTTAAGAGCTGTTTGATGTTATTGTGTGCCATGCTTTTAGACCTATATGGTTTGGTTTGTGAGAAAAATGGTTTAAATGTCATTCTGTATATCATGAAATGTTATTATATGGCTTTAAAGAAACGGTTCACCAAGAAATGAAATTCTGATTATTTAAGCACCCTCGGGCGTTTTTTTTTTACATTTGGCTTTTATAATTGTTTTATGTTTAATTGGGAGCTTCATTTAAGCCATTAAGGGGACCGCATTTTTATATGAGAGTCATACACTGGGATGGTATGGGAGTGAGTAAATTGTGCATTTACTAAAGCTGCAATCTGTAACTTTTTTTGACAAAACTAAAATCAGTTCGAAATCCGTTATTGAGCGTACATAAACAAATAAGCACAGAGTCGGCTACATAAGGAGTTTAAAATATCTTCTTGCTTTGTTGTTGAGTGCCAGAATCGACAGAGTGAAGGCTCTTATCTGACATTTTAACATATACCATTGCCAGAATAAACGACGACAGTTGTAGTTAAACACAATAAAACTAGCGGACTTCACAGAAAGGATCACCAAAGATACTTGCATTTACAGCGCACACATTATATCACTTAATAAACTATTGTCTTTTGTTGGTATGGATTATAGTTTGGGTGTGCGTCTAAAAACCTCTCATGTATCCCCACCTAATCAGGACCCGGGGAACAAGTTAAGTTATTTTTCACGTAACATATGCAAGCTAACTTTGTTAGTTGTACAACTAGCAGTTAGCCAACCACCGGAGATTAAACATACAGAAAACTGTTTGTCGTCACTGTTTCTACAGTATTCATAAGTGTATAAGTATAAGACTATGCATGCTTGGCTTCTTTCTCTATGTGGTATGTGTGGATGTCAGACCACTTAACTAGAGGTAACGTAATCCTGACAGTTCGTCCATCTATTGAGTGAGCGTGTACAGGTTGGCCAATCTGGTTCCTTCCGTTAAAGTTTAAAGAGGCAAAAGTTACAAATGTCTAAATGTTGAAGTAATTTTTGAACCATTTCAGAAAGTTCAAGCTTCAAAATTGTGTTCCACTGGTAATGGTGTAGGGATTTGAAATGGCAAATGATGAATTTAAATTTTTAGGTGAACTGTTTCTTTAAGAAATGAGAGGAATGAGGTGAGGTTGGAAATGATGTTTTAGTGGTGATTTGAGCCTAAATGTTACAAATAAAATATTTATTAAAATAGATGCTATTACATGAAATATGCTGGAATGCTAAGCTCTCTTCCAGTGTGTTTTTACCCGGAAGGCTGTGTGTATTAATTTATAGTTGTGTATTTGGAGATGATGTCAGGTGATATCAGATGTGGCCTTCTTTCTTTTCCATTTCTGTCAGGTTGGCCTTCCTATTCCTTCCTGCTTCAGCTTTTACATGGTAACTTTCACAGCTCTTGTGCTCTAAAAAAACTTAGCAGAAGGAAGATTTTTCTTTTTGTGATGAACCATTCCTTTAAATGTAAAACTGTGGATATAATTTGCGGTTATACCAGACCGCAAGACGCTTTGAATATGGCATTCAAATGTGATTGCCTCTAATCATAGTCACTCTTTCCATTTATTTAACATTTTCCTAAAAGCACCATCTACTTTTCATGAAGCTTTGAAGCAGGTTTTGTTTCTTTTCTCATTATCAAGCAAAGGGTGGGGGTATGCGGGGGACATTCCCATAGACTTGCATTGAAGCAGGGACCTGACACATGTCCACAGACAACATGGTGGCGGGCTGTTTGGACTTGAGTCCAGTAACCACTCAAAACACCATAACGCCCTCATAGCAAGGCCTGGCAACCACCCACAGTGCTTTTGAATGGAGGTGGCGAGGTTGTCAAGGTTGTCTCGTTTTTCTGCATGAGTGTTGATGATGTAATTGAATACCGGTGGCCACATTGTCGACAGAATGTGAAAAAACTAAGACTTTAGCAACTGCTTTGAATGCTTGCTTCAAAACACACACACACATTGAGGCTGTAGACCGTCTCCCCACTTTATTTCACGCCAAGTAAAAATATGGTGTGTATTGTTTTGTAGTGTATGAGAGTGCACATGTTTGTTTTCGTTATCTTGCCTGATTGCAATCAGTAAAAATAGACTGAAACTTACAAAACCGGTTTATGGAAGTAAGTAATACTATTTTGTTTATACTGCCATTTTCACTCCAATACCGAAAACCATCACCTGTAAGGTGAATTTTTTCAGTGGTGTGGTTCAACTTCAAATCTAACATTCCCACATCTCTATTCCCACCCAGCCCGCACCAGAGCCATCATGAAGGAGTTCGGCACGATTTATGAGCATCAGTATGCTGTGGCTCTCTTCAACAGCGTGAGATATGAGATTGAAGGTGGCGGGACCCCCCAGACACAACTATTACACAGAAAGGTACATCAACATACTTTTCCCTCATATCCACCTCTAGATCCAGGTTGTCAGCATTACGATCAAGTATTGAAAGGGGATTTCTTGTTTGTTGTGAGATGTTCACTTTACCCCTTTTATGTCTGTTAACGTATAAGGTTGTATTTCATCTTGTGTCTCAAGGCTTTGTGGGTCTCCTTTATGGCTTTGACTTCACCCCTATCCTTTTTATTATGGCGGCTGTTTGCGTTTTTTTTTCTTCTCTTTTTCTTCCCACTGTTCCATTCCCCTCCTGATGTTTAAGGCTCTCTGCGGTCGTGCTTATCGCCGTTGATTCAGCAAAGAGGAAGTGCAGCTGATTTCACACAAGTAGTTCACACAGTGAAGGCCTTACAGTAGAAAACACAGTTAACCACAGCAGCGCACCAAGACCTCAGGCGCCGTGTAGAATCAAAGAGGCTGGCTGGAGGTTTGGCACTTTGTGTTCAAGTGCTCTGACTCTCTGGATTTTACCTCATCACCAATAATCGTTAATAAAGTCAAATAATTTAAGTGGGTCCCCTGTTGAGCTGTCTTACAGGACAAACATCCCTTTTGAGACTTAAAATGCTTTAAATTATTTTTGATAATTTGAACTTGAACAGATAATTGTTGTAGAAACTGCTATTATGTCCTAAAAAATCTTGCTAAAACAGTCTCACGTTTGCGGTATGACTGAATGTAATTTATTTTGAAGAAAAATTGACAACTGGGAAGTCTCTTTAGATATTTGTTACTCTACTCGGAATGTACTCAAAATCTAAATCATGTCTATTCTAAACATTCGAAATTCAGAAGGAATCCCATGTAAATTCATTCTACGGGTAAGACAGAAATTGATGACCGAACAGCTGTATATGAGAAATATTCAAAGTTAGACAAACGTCGGAGCCGATAGCCTAGTGGGCAGTGCTCCGGCATATATGCGCATATGGCGATCCTTTGCCGGTCCTGTTCCCCTCTCTCCACCCTAAAGTTTCCTGTCCTCTCCTAATCTACTGTTCTGTCCAATAGAAAATGGCAAAAGTACCCCTAAAATATATTTAAAAATAACACACGTTTATTCACTCTCATAGCATTCAAAACTTTTTCTTGTATAACACTTTTTCCTGTGGAGCACAAAAGAAGATATTTTGAGAAATGTCTCATTGGTATTGTGTTCATATAGTGGACGTCAGATCCAGTATTTTTATTTTGGCTTTTGAAGTCCCAGTATTGTTGTGAGCCAAGACAGATGGATCTAAAAATAAGTGTGTGTTTATTTATATTTGATCTTTCGGGATTAACCGATTATCCGTGTTCAAAGCCTGTACACTTACTGATGATAAATACAATATCAGACACCACAAAGCTGTGGGCTTGATTGTAGACACAACAGTAGCTGCATGTCTTTTATGTACCACTATTTATTTATAGACTGTGTCATCGACACCATCTATGCTATATAATTGCGTTTTTGAGCATTTCTGTTTTTCCAGATTATTTGGATTGTTTCACGTCGGACTTCACCGTTTTGTTGGTCAGGCTTTCATCTCGTAAAGCAATTGCGATTCACAATCATTTGAAATGTGTGTTCCTCTGCAGGACCCTCTGAAAAACAAGTCCATTTTCTCTGGTGGTCTCTTTCAATATCTGGAGGAGAGCAAGAAATGGAGGAGTCGGTTTTTGTACGTGGGCGACACATATAACATCGGCCTGTACGAGAGCAAGGCAGTGAGTGTAAACCGCTGACACACAAACAAACACTCCCCGGCTCAGATAATTAAACGTAAACAAAAGCAAAATGTCTGAGGCCTGGAATCTCTTAAGCTAGCTTGTTTTGGCCTAAATATTCAGTGTGCTGTTATTATCATACAGTAGGTTTCTGAACTGTTGATTTATTATCTTTTTTTAAGGCACATGAACGAGGTCTCCACAGCAAAGGGGTCATTAAGTGTGCCGGGTATAAAGCCTTGACCTCGATGGAGGAATACTTGGGGCTCTTGAACAACAGCCCGAGTGGTGAGAGATCTTTTAGTGAATGGATATAAAACTGAGTGCGAAAATGGTTTGTTGTTTTTTGAGCATTTGTGTGTTTGTGTCTCCTGTGCATTTGAAACGATTCAGATGCAAAGGCCAAAGCCGGCACCGCCCCATTCCTGAAGTGTCCTACACAGTATCCCCTCATTCTGTGGCATCCGTACGCCCGCCATCACTACTTCTGCGTCATGACAGAGAAAGAACAGAAGAAGTGGCATGCCGTCTTCCAGGATTGTGTGAGACACACCAACAACGGTTAGTCACGGTCACAAAGACAAAAAAAGCTGATTTTAAACAAACGACTTGTGCGTTTGCAGCGTTTCACTTTAAGTGTATCTGGTTTGAGTTTAATCATATGTGTTTATTGCATCCCACCCGATCCCTTTATATTCTTCTCTACCTTTCTCTTCATTTATCTCTTGCATAGTATTTCATAATTTTGTCATATTTTCTAGTAAAATATGCCCCGAGATCCCCGCATGCCTTTTTGAAAAATATTCACAATATTATGCTATCGGCACCACCCTCTTGAAGTACCTGTCTTATGTGTCACTGACATATTTTGAATCACAGAGCAGGGTGTGGATGTGTGTATGAGGAAAATGTGTTTGTGTCACAGCATGCAATCTTGCATGCCATTCAAATGACTTTAAGGTGTGGACGCTTGTTTTGTCATCTTGCCTGATGTTCAATGTCCCTTTAAGCTATACACTAATGCTCGTTGTGTATTACGCCATTTTTAATTGATGACCATATCGTCTTTTAGGAACTTTAAATATGCTCTTTAAAATGAAAGTATTAAATTATTTGGAAATTAATATTATTAGTAAACAAACAAACTGGAACACTTAAACACTCAGGAATGTGCACAATTGTCATGAAAATAACTTTGCAATGCAAATGACATGACATATACAATCCCTCTATAGAATAACTGACATTCCTTTAACAGGGTTTAATAGATTCAGTTGCAATGAAACATCATCGTTTTCAACAGTTTGAAATTTTAATAGCAGTAGAAATGGTATTTTAAAGCAAAAATTGGAATTTCACACGCTAACTTGCAAAACAGCATACCTCCTACATCAAGCAAGTTGTGTATTAACAGAACATCATCTGACCACATGTCAACACCTTCCCATGATGCCCTGGAGTAGATCAGAGGCGGTCGAGATTAGGCTTGTCAAGACGTGACGGCAAATTACTGACTCTGTGGATCATAAATGATATTGACATCAATTAGATGGCATGCAGTTTATGCAGATGTAGAGGATCTGATGCTATGTGTCTGTTTGGGACAATTTAGTGGGGTATCTTTTGAGACGTGAACCAGTATTGCTTACAGCTTGACTGTAGGTTGATAAATTACATTTTTTTTAATTAAAATTAAAATTTGGGGAAAGTCAGACCTCCCAGCTCGTCTTAGTCAGGTATTGATCTGTTGAAGGTGGAACCTAGAAGTCACTTATTAACCAGATGCTACATGCATTTAAAATCCACCCTGACGTCCCTAAAGAAGCTATGTAAAACTTCAGACCTTGTCGTTTGCCCCCATGTAAGGTCAACGTGAAATTTGAATTCCTTAGTATGATGTATTTCCAAGAGACTAAAAAAAAATGTAAGGCGGGGCTAGATTCTATACATCAAAACTAAGACAAATCTAAATGCAAGTTTCTATTCGGTGGACTGTTTTTTTTAGAATAATGAATCGCACACTTGAACTTGAACTAAGTCAATCAGTTTTGTTTGTGTGTCGATTTGAAAACGTTAACAAAACATCATAAGCAGGTTCCTTAACAGGTTTCGCATATTGAACAATCCACTTGATCCCTGGTCAATATCTAGCCTACAGCAAACATTGGGATGAAATCTCGTGCTTTACTTTGAGGAACCGTAGAGGACAGCCTGACTCATTAAAGGGACAGTTCACCCAAAAATGAAAATTCTGTCATTTACTCACCCACTCACAACTTGTTCCAAATCTGTATAGATTTCTTTGTTCTGATGAACACAGACAAAGATATTTGGAAGAATGCTTGTAACCCAACAGTTCTTGGCCACCATTGACTACCATAGTAGGAAAATTGCTTTATAAATTTCTTTGTTCTGTTGAACACAAAAGAAGATATTTTGAAGAATGTAAACAAAGCAAACAGCTCTTGGGCATTTTTGACTACCATTGTCATTTTTCATACTATGGTAGTCATTGGGGGCCAAGAGCTGTTGGGTTACAAGCATTCTTCCAAATATCTTTGTGTTTATCAGAACAAAGAAATGCATACAGATTTATCTAGGGGGTGAGTACATCATGACAGAATTTTTATTTTTGCCTTGGCCATTTGCCCTAGCTGGATTATGTGCAGCTCTCAAAAGGCTGTTGAGCTTGAAAAAGCACAATAACTGGAGGTAGTTGCTCCGGGTTCTGGCTGGAGGGTTTACAGCAGCGATGAGAGCATCAACCACATGCAAAGCTGTGGTATGACAGCAGGTGCTCATATGCCTGCTTTTATCACCCCAATAGAGCAAGATCCAGGAGAACACACACAAGAGCCTTTCATTCGACTGAGATAAAGCAAACCGCATCACACAATTAAAACTATTTGAATTGTAAGTAAGGCTCTTTTAGAGCTTATTATGTGTTAAGTTGAGCACTTTGCATTTAAAGTGATAATTCGCCACAAAAATGGAAATCAGTCATCATTTACTCACCTCTTGTCATTTTAAACCTGACTTTCCTTCTTCTGCAAAACATAAAAGATGTTTTGAAGAATGTTGTTAACTGAACAACGGCGGTATCCTTTGATTTGCATTGGTTTTGTGTCAGTTTGGTTACCAACATTCTTTAAAATATCTTCTTTTGTGTTCTGCAGAAGAAAGCCATACAGGGTTGAAATGACAAGAGGGTGAGTAAATGATGACATTGTTTTCATTTTTGGGCGAACTATCCCTTTAAGAAAGCGGATATATGAATAAGTTGGTCAAAACATTGGTGATTCAATGGAGATTTTACATTCAGAACATTTTTGTTCATGTAGCACTTGTCTTCTATTCATCTAGTAATTGTGTTCAAGTGTGCGTTATGACAGTCTGTGGTGGTTAGTCATTGTCAGTGTTTTGTTATCATCTTACTGTTTCAATGGCAACAGGAAGAGTTGGTAGACATCATACCACACCCATCGTGACACCATAGTATGTAGGCACATGGCAAAAGAACAGGTTTAAAGTCAGAAGTATAGGCGATAAATGGGATTTAAGTATCAAAAGTTCAGATACACAACCAAACAGAAATATTTTAACTTAATTGAAATGCTTCTTTTTATAAGTAATGAACAGCAAATGCACTCGAAAAACATCTCTCCCTAACTGAACACATCTCTAGCTAGTTAAAGGAACATTTCCCCTAAAAATGAAAATTCTGTCATCATCATTTACTCACCCTCAATTTGTTTCAGATCTGTATAAATTTCCTTGTTCTGATGAAGATATTTGGAAGAATGCTTGTAACCAAACAGTTCTTGACCACCATTGACTACCATAGTAGGAAAAAATGCCTTATTATTTCTTTGTTCTGTTGAACACAAAAGAAAATACTTTGAAGAATGTAGAATGAAGAATGCACTTTTGACTACCATTGGACTGCTCACTACCTCATTCAGCATTGATCTGCCCCTCTTCAACTACCTCTTCTGACAGGTTAAACAAGCCTGCTCACTTTAACAGACTGATAAGCTCTTTGCACTACCTCTCATCTGCACTGTTGTATATTTCACTGGTCTGCCATTACCTATCTTCTTTTCCTTTTTTTAAATATCCCTGCTTGTAAAGTTGTATTTTACATGTATATAACAATCTGTATTTATCTGTATCTTTTTTATATATTTTTATTAGGGCTGCACAATTAATCGAAAAACTAATCGAGATTACGATTACAGGTCCAACGATTATGTAATCGTTAAAAGCCGCGATTACAACTGTCCATTTATGCTTATTTTCTTTGCATGTCAGCAGGTTTGTTGTGCTTTAGAAGCAGTTGCAAATCAGCAGCCTATCATGAATATGTAGGCGTGGCCTTAACAACAACCAGACAGTTTATTTTCTATGCGGTTGTGAGCGGATTCTCTAAATGCGTGTTGAAGGATGTTAGTTCACACTAAACATGTGTGCTGATAAAAGAACATCGCATGACTTGTCAAGTACTGGGCAGATGCAAGAATTAGTACCAAAACGAAAAGCATCATCTGTGGTATGGAATTATTTTGGATTTACTAGCAATGATGTCGAACAGAAAGTATTGTGCAAGCTAGCGTTATGTCGAAAAACTGTTGCTGCACCACTGTCTAACACAACAAACCTGCACAATCACACGAAGTTCAATCACAGAGTGCAATATGAAGAGTGCATTAAAGCGAAAGAGCAAGCAAGTTCGAGTCGACCGTCGACACAAACGTCTTTTACCGAATCATTGCTTAGCGTTTCTCCTTTTCCAGCTGGCTCTCGACGGCAAACTGAGATAACAGACGCGATTGCTTATTTCATAGCCAAAGACATAACCCCAATTAACACTATTAGCTTTGTAAACCCTGCACAGCAAACAAAAACATTGGATAAGAGATATGTCATTCCCTCCCGCAACCACTTCTCTCAAGTTGCATAACCTGCACTTTATTCAAAATGCCGGGAAGACGTTGAAATAGATCTCAAAAAGTGGCGAATTACTCGACAACTACTGATTTATGGTCGAGTAGAACCATGGAACCATATTTGAGCTTATACTGTATCAGAAATAAAGTATTTCAGGAACACAGCTTTGTTTTTGGATGTTTATTTAAAGAGTATGGCATGCGGTTGTTAAATAAAAAGCAATAATAAAACAAAAAAATACAATTAAAATGTTAAGGGCTAATAATCGAAATAAATAATCGCAATTACAAGAGGAATAATCGACAATTATGATTTTTGTCATAATCGTGCAGCCCTAATTTTTATTCTGTGTAGTGTTATTTGTATGCACCATGGGTCTGAGAGTAACACAATTTCAATCCTCTATATGTATGTACTGTATGTGGCAGAATTGACAATAAAGCAGACTTTGACTTGACTTTGAGATATACAGGACATATATATATATATATATATATATATAAGGGGTGTCCTAAGACTAAGGATTTACAGTCGAATCAGAATTGTCACATCTAGCCTACAGTCGACTGTTAAAACACAAGCCAAATAACAAAGTCAAATTAATGGACATTTTCTAGGGGTGTAATGGTACGTGTATTCTTACCGAACCGTCACGGGCAACATTCCAAATATAGTCATCATTCCTATGCCCTACTCTGAAGGGCAGAGCCCTTGGAGTTTAGACTTTGGAGTGAACAGGGAATTTGCGTGCCATTATGTAGACGTTTGGAATGCACTTGACAAAGGAAGCAACATAATTTCCTCATTATGTTTAGCTGGCATGTTCCCATGAAAACGAAGCATTGTGTCCGTCAGCAGATGTCGCTGTTTTAATAGCATAACTTAAGCATAAAACCTAACTGTTTGCAAATAAACAATACATTTTATATTTTGAAAAGTTTTCTATGTATTAGTGTTTATATATTATATCGCATATTTAAAAAAAAATTTAAATATAAAATGTATGTTTATTTGCAAACAGTTAAGTTAGGAAATTATTGTGTTTCGGTAGTGACAAAATGTGGGGAGAGGAAGAATTTTCCAAAACTTTTTAAAATTGCAATATGAAAATTAGCTGCAAAATGACTAGAAATGTGTAACTTTGACATTATACAATTTGCATACGTTCTGGGAAAAAAAACACTTTTTTTGAAGATGTTTCCAACTCTGATTTTGCACCAATTCTGTAGAATGGCCCATACATACTGTATATATATTCTGTTAGGTTTTTCCATCCTACTATGGTAGTCTATGGTGGCCAAGAACCGTTTGGTTGGGTCAACTTCCATATACTGTACATTTATGCTAGCTCTATATGAACATGTTTTCTCCACAATTAGTTTTATATTATTTTTGTGATGTTTTCATTGAGTCCCAGAAAAGACATTTCTATTGAAACCCGCCTAGTTTGTGATGTCCCGGAGCGTTCAGCCAGAATAGGAAATGCTGCAGTGAATGAAACTGTAACTCGAAGTGCACACACACACACAAACACACACACACACACACACGGTGGCGGAGGAGTCCTGGGAACCAGCCATCCCAGGAGTCTCGGCTAACCACAGTGCAGTCCTGTGCCAGCGGCGGCCTCGCTAAACTCTACCATATGTACTATTTCTGCTCAAGACACTAGCGTTTGAATTTCTCAGGCCTGCCAGTTTCCATAGCTGATCTCTGATCAAAACCTTAAAATAAATGAGTGGCTTATTTTCCACCCGGCATCAGGCACACACGATTAAAACCGGACTGGTGCTGGTGCTGTTATTAGTGAGATTTCTGGTGTTTCAGGGATGTGGAGTGGGGGCGTGAGGCTGATTTTAGGTTATTGTGTTTTATTAGGCACAGAGCTCTATGGACTTTCTTCTAGCAGACTGCTGACAAATGCGTCTTGTGTTTCTCATGGGGCTTATGCCAAGAAAAGCTTGTTATTTTCTGTTCTTCTCTCTCCCCGTCGCTCTATTTTTCTGTTGGAAAATGGACGCTGAGTGGGTTTCCTGTTCCTGACATACTCTTACACAGGCCATGCCTCCATCTCTCACTGCTGACTTCCTGTCTTTGTGCGAGTCTCTCAAACACGACCAATCCAAGACGCACATACACACTCTCTCTGTCACCAGCTCATGTCTTGTGAGTGTTTGTGCAGCTTGTCGTCTGTGCTAACGCCTTCTGTGTGTTTGTCTTTCCACGTCTGTCTGTGTGGGTTCATGAATCACACTCACGTCCTGTTGGCAACAGGAAAGATGTTCCAAAAGGTTATCTTGGTCCCAAAAACATGGAGGGCTCAAATCCCTCCAGACTTTTCTTTCATTGCATTCTGTCAGTTTTATATTTTCATTTAGGTCTTTTTCCTGAAACATTTCTTGTCGTTTTTTTTTAATTCGATTCTGATGCTCTGTCTGAATGAATGGAGCCAATAGTTTCCACAGATTCTCACTGAACTGATCTCATTTTCTTCAAGCACGGCTCAAGCATTCTGTCCGATGCTGGGAAAAACAGGGCACGCCAGCTTAAAGTCAACATGAATCAATATTGATTGACCGTGTTTACTTGCTTATTAAACATTCTTGTTTGCATGATTCATTAGTGCATTATTCCAAATACAAAAATGTTTGTCTTCATGTTCCTTATAAAATGTATTGCCCCACTTCTGAAACAACTTTCTCTTTAGAACAAAACACTATGTTTGTGAGAGAAAATGGTTAATATTTTAAACTTATTTAGGGATAGATCAAACCAGATTCCATCAATAACTAGTTTTAGCTGGATTTTTCATCTGGCATTTGTATTTTATCCTTATTTTGTCCACACTGGATGCTGCTCAACACGAAAAACCCATTAAGAACAACCAGGTTGTCATGTCGCATCGCGCCTGTCGGGTCCGGTGTAGACACTGTTAGATTGAGCTATTTCTATCTACATACACCGCGGGTCCCATTGCATGCAATTCACCATGTTGTTTCTACAGTAGCCCTAAACGGACAAACTGCTCTACAGAGCGCGTTTTGTAAATACGTCATCTCCTTCGGCAAAGACGTGAAAACGTGACACCATCTTAGTTCTGTGTCAGCCTCCGTAGTGTGAAAACGTGACGACATCTTAGTTCTGTGACAGCCTTTGTAGTGCTTCGAAAAGGAGGTAGTGGAGAGAGCCGTTGGTTGCAGTACATGACTTCACCACTAGATGCTGCTAAATTTCATACACTGGACATTTAAGAGGTTCAGTTAAAGCATAAAAACTGATCATGACAGGAAGGTTAGATATGATTGCGAAAATGTCCACCTCCTGTTGTGTTTGCTCAACAGCTGCGATCAACTTTTGAAATTGTCTTTTCCTTTACTCTCCAGGACTGTCGGAAGAGTGCAAGGTCTCGACGCCAGCGTTCACCGACGCCCTTCGGCTGTACAGACAGGCCAAGGGTCACTATGGCACCTGGGATATGATGTGTGGCAATCCGCCACAGGTCAGTAGAGGTCTTTCATGTTTGTTCTGGAAATTAAATAACATCTGACAGCTGTCAGAGTTCGATCATTCATCATTCAAACCAGTCTGTTGGCTTCTTTGCATATCAAATACACCTTTCGAGTGATTATGACTTAGCTGCTGCTTGTGTATCTGGTGTATCTTAAAGGGATAGTTCACCAAAAAATAAAAATTCTGTCATCGTTTACTCACCTTTGAGTTGTTACAAATCTGTGTAAATGAATTTGTTCGGATTAACACAGTGAAAATTATTGGGAGAATGCTTGTAACCAAAAAGTAGGAAAGCAAACAGTTCTGGGGCAATTTTTTTTACTATGGTAGTCAATGGGGTCCAAGAACTGTTTGGTTACAAGCATTCTTCCAAATATTTTTCTCTGTGTTCAACCAAACCAAGACATTTAAACAGGTTTGGAACAACTAGAGAGTGAGTACGTCATGACAGAATTTTCATTTTTGGGTGAACTGTCCCTTTAAAGTGATAGCTCACCCAAAAATGAAAATTCTGTCGTCATTTACTCACCCTCGTTATTTTAAACGTCTATGGCTTTCTTTCCTCTGTAGAACACAAAAGAAGATATTTTGAAGAATGTTGGTAACAGAACAGCGGCGGTACTCATTCACTTCTATTGTATGGACACAAAACCAGTCAATGGGTACCGACGTTGTTCGGTTACCGACATTTTTCAAAATATCTTCTTGTGTGTTCTGCAGGAGAAACTGAGTTTCTTTCTTCAACAGAAAAAAAATGAACAGGGAAATGAAAGAATTCAGTCAGAATTTTCTTTTGACTATTGCTTTAAAAGGGTTGTTTGTGCTATCTAGTGCATAGGGCGACAGTAGGCTTTACTCGTTTGCTTTGGACGGATGGGATTGGGAACAGAGGAGTAATCCGAGACTCTGAAAGAGAGAGAAGGTAAGTAAGAACAGTTAAGACAGCATTTATCACAGTGTACTTTCGTTGGATCGTTTGGCTTGAGTTTCCTCCGTGTGTCCTCAATACATCCCAGACCGGTGGGAACGACCCCAAACTTTGGCTCAGGTGTGGCTGACACTTAAAGGAGTCATGAGTTTTTATAGTCCTAGACAAGTCATTAAAAGAGTTGTTGACATTTCTGTCATTATTTATGTTTTCTGTCTTTTTCAAAATTGCATGCTTTTGTCAATGAAGTCCCATAATCCCTTTTCCACACACCTTTGTTTTTATACATTGTGGGTACTTTCCATAGACAATGACTTTAAGACTGTACAAACTGTATATCCTATGTGCTGTATATTCTTGTGTTGGTCTCTGTATTTAAACATCTCTGTGTTGTGATGGTGAAGTGTCTGGACCGCAGGTCAGAAAGGCAGCTGAGAGTGTGTCATTAGAGGAGTGAGTTATATTTTAGACAAAATGTGCTGGTAATAACCCTTCATTATGTTTCGGAATGTCTATCTCTGTCACTTTCTCACACACACAGATAATAAAAAAATAGAGAGTCATTAAAATTAGCTGGCTGGCCTCACACGCACACACGCACGCACACACACACACACGCGCACTCTCGCTCTCTCTCAACTGAATAACAAAAATAACACTAAAGTTCTTGTTTTTCATCCTGTCAGAACACATCCTGGAAATATTTCCTATAAATGAGCTTTCTGTGTATTTGTGTGTGTGTACCAATCAGCACCAGTGTTCATACACTCTCACCAGGGAAAAGTCCTGAAAGTTGGAAATAAAGAAGTTATTGATTGTGTTTGGGTGTGTGGGACATTCGGAGAGCTCCATCGTCTCCCAGCTTTAATGTTACGGTGTGTTCCGGGCAGTCTGGAAACAGGCGTGTGGGTTGTTATTATCGCTGGGTGTGGGCTGTCTGTTTTTTGTTTTTCTATGATGGGTCTGCATGGCGTTGCTGCCCACCTGGCCCCTGTGTTGCTATGGAAACAGGCCAAGTTGGTGGGGGTGTGAACGATACTGTACTGTTTATTGTCCAATGAAATGGCTTATGAGTTTAGGAGGAACTTGGGAAATCCACTGCCATTCACGTTCACATCTTTCAAATAACTTCTCAGGTTCAGTCACGCCTGTCGGATGATTGGCTCTCAGTTAGCACGGGTACTGTTTTATAAATGCCCCAAATATGTCATCACAGGCAGATCATAAAGAAGCCACACCCACTGACCTCTTGACCTCTTTAATAGCCAACATATTGGTTCATTTCAGGCAACATCGAGGTGTGAGCTCATCCTAATATTTAGATAGCATGTATCGTGTTTGGTTGCGTGTCATTTATGGTCAAACAATTCTGCCATTCTCAAACACACACACACTTTCCCCACATCAAAGCTTGTTTCTGCTCCAGTTGCTGTTTTTGCCCGCTGCAGTGGTTGTGAACAAAGCTTAGCTGACATCTGTGTTGTGGATATGAACATTGAAAACATTGTGTTATTATTTTTGTGATTTAATGGTCTGGTATTTTTAGCAGTCTGTTGTGTGTGATGGTTACAGGAGATATCACAACTTAATACAAGTTAATAAAGCTGTCTGAAACAATTGAAACGATCACCGAAATTGAAATGGATTTAATGGTTATAATGGGAGCTGTATTGGTTTTAATGGAAACCATATTTGTCCCTAATTGTCTTTACTGGTAATGTGTTGACTTTTATTGCTGGGATGTTATCTGGCTGATGGTAAAAAACAACCAATAGACTCTATTAAATCCCACTGGGATAGGACACAAAACACATTACACAATTTTGTAATGGTTTTAATGGTAAACAGCTAATGAATTGTAATGGTACTGTAATTTGATGGTTTTTATTGTTTATAGCAAGACGGATATTAAATGGTCAGAGTTTGATCATTATGATTATCCAAATGAAACATAAAAATGTTGAACGTCACAGATAAGATTTTACTTTTTTGTGTATGTGTCTCTTGTGTTTACTGTGTGTATTGCATAACCTGCTTCTTTGTGTTTGTATGTAGATTCTTGCTAACCTTGTGATGGAGACTCTGCACCCGGAGCTGCGGACTTTGATCGTACCCCGTCTGAAAGGGAAACTACAGCAGAGACAGAAGGACTGGATGCTGGTCAGTTCTCATACATCGATTTCAACTTTTGAAGTTTACTAATCTATTAAACTATTTAATGTTTTGCAATATATTATTCATTCTAAAGTTATTCCGTTAAAAACGTCATGTGTCTTGTTCATTTATTATGAATAGGGCATATCGACTCATATCACATAAAAAACACACTTATAAACAAACTTAGAGAAACATCATTGTGGATGCTTGATTATCAATAATAGTTAATTCTCCTCAGAAATAAGTTTGAAGTTGTGTTTCTGGTTTACTCCGTCAGATCTCAGATGCAGTGTACAGACAGGTGCTGTCACAGACTCAAACTCAGTATGAAGCTCTGGTGCAGGCGTGTGAGGTGGAGCGCCCCCGCCTGGACGCTGCACTGCGCACCGACATGGACCAAATCATCACATCCAAAGAGCATGTTACAGGAAAGATCCGGGGTAAGAGCACATCTTAACACAATGGAGAACACTCATCACAGACCAAACGTGTAGAGATCAATTATCTTACAAAAGTATCTTAATGTCTGTTCTTTTATAGTGTACTAATGATTTGCCATTGAATTAATCTGCCATTATGAGTGTGACTTTTAATGACTCATTACCCTTCTTTAACTACTTTATTTTAATCTTTGTCTCATAAACATTTTTTTTCTTCTATAACCTAAAAACACTTGGTCATCAGTCCTACTTTATTTTAGCCTTTTTAGCAGATTTCACATTAAGCAACATAATTTTTGACAGCACATTAAATGCATGCCATAAAATCACATGTAATGCATAAAAAACATTGTTTTAAATGTAAAAGATACTACAGTTGACCCGACATTTCATGTGACTTGTCCCCAAACTCTCTTACAGGCTTCCTGCCAGCTTCTGTATTGAACTCTGTGTTTGTCAGTTGTTTTATATCTCTATAAATTACTTCTCGATATGCACTAATGGGTGGGGATGAAGATTTGCTTTATTCTTACTGAATAATAGTACTTGTTTTTTTACACACGACAGGTGCTTTCCCAGAAACACCTGTTTGCAGACACCAGGGCCATTGTGTGCCGTTGACTCACTATATAATAGGTTTTAATTCGGCCTTTCAGCTTTCATAATGGTGACAACCATCAAAAGCTAAATGAAGTTTTAAAGTGCTCTGTGTGTTGAACAAACAATTAAACAGAAATTGACACCCGATCAAAAGACAAGCTAAGTGAGAAATAAATACATAATTAGATATGACTGTCTTTAATAGGTTTGGTCTGAGACATCACAAAGACATCAACCAAATCAAGTGATGGTGTGAAACATTTGAGATGTACGTTTTGCATGTAATGAGATGGTTCTCCTCATCTTTTTGAAGCTGTGGTGTTGCCCCGTGCTGAACAACTTCTGAGGAGCAACGTTCAGCCCTACATCAACTCCATTCTGGAGGCCCTCATGGAGCCCACCAGCAGAGGATTCTCTGAAGTGAGAGACATCCTCTTCCGGGAGCTGGTGGAGGTCACCAAGAACACAGTGAATGACAGCAGCAAAGAGAAACTGGGAGAGGTGAGGCGAGCAATGAGACCGGAAATCCATTTTCAAAAGTCCATTGTTGAACTCGCCTCCTATAAGCTTGCACTTTAATATAATGTAACCTCTCATTCCCAGCACATGGAGAAGATTTCCATGCTGGCCTTCCACCCTGTGAAGATGCAGACCTGTTATGAGAAGATGGAGATGTTGAACCTGGAGGGGCTCCAGCAAAGATTCGACATTTCCAGCCCGTCTGTGTTCATCCAGAGAGCTCAGATCCTTATGAGACAGGTGCGTCTCCTTCCATACACACACACACACACACACACACACACACACACACAGCTTCTCTTGAAACAGAATATCTAACGATGAGAAGTTTCACAGTACTTGGCACCAGCACTTAAAATTGATTTCATATGATTCATTGTGCAGCCTGCATTCATTTCACGAGAGACAGTTGTGCACCAAAAATGAAACACGATTGTCCGCATTGATTCAACGATGAGGCCAAGAGCATGAATCGATAACAATTTTGCACGAAGCATATTAAACAAGTGTGTTAAACCAGTATATGTATATGCAGTTGTTAAAGGGCGCCACCCCGTGGTCGAACTTAGTTTTGCATAAAAATGGTAATATTGGTTCTCTTTTTTAAAATCTAAATAAACATTGGCTTTCTTCTGATGGATGAAGCAAATGGACAATGCAGTGCACACGTTTGAACAGCTGGTGCGTCAGAGTGCGGAGGAACACAGTGGAGAAGATCTGTGCAAGACCCTGCAACGCTCTCAGGACCGAGTGCTTAAAGTGAGTGCTGATGTGTGGTTCCCTAAAAATGAAAACTCTGCCATGATTTATTCACCGTCATGCGGTCCAGATGCCTGAATTTGTGAAATTGTTACCTTAATAACTTCTGCTTTTACTACAGAAATATGACTATGACAGCAGCTCGGTGAGAAAGAAGTTCTTTAGGGAGGCACTGCTACAGATCATCATACCATACATGCTAAAACAACTCTCTCCATCCTGTTCACCGGTTCGTAAATGTTTGCCTTTATGTGAAGATTCTTGATTTTTCATTTTGATTGACTTTTCATGTCATTTTGCCCCGAAGGTGAGCTTGTCCTACATTTGTGTTTCTTGTAAGTATGAGCCCAGTATCATGCAGGCTTTTATAAAACAATATTTTTCTGTGACCTCTAGGATTTGCCTAGATTCAAAGAGCTCATCTTTGAGGACTTCTCTAGATTTATACTAGTAGAGAGCATCTTTGAGGAAGTGGTTCTCCAGTCTGTGACCAAAGATATCATGATGGGTAAGGCAGTTTTACACTTTGTGACAATTCCAAACATACCAACGATTTTAGCAAAACATTTGAAACTTATTTCAACCAATTTAATCATATTAACCAACTAGTTTCAAGGTCATTTTAAGGGAGGTATGAAGACCGCTTCCTGCCAAATCGCCCTAATTTCAATACTTTCATTTGAATAATTTTAATAATTAAAATGTAAAGCTTTAATTATTAGATATGTTTCTTGTAAAAAGTGTGCATGTACATTTTTAAATAATTATATTATATTTATATTAGTTTCTTCATTGTCATTGCATGTCATGTTACATGCAAAATCAGCGTTTGAAATTATTTTGGTAACTAATACTGTACAATCCTAACTTTGGTACTGTTATTACACTGTACTTTTGTATATTTCATTTATTGATGAAGTTATTGACATCACTTCCTTTGTGTTTCTGTGCAGCTGTAAAAGAGGCTGCAGTCCAGAGAAGACACAACCTGTACAGGGACAGCATGGTTCTGACCAACAGTGACCCCAACCTGCATCTGCTGGGAGACGACACCATCGACTGGGCTGGTCAGTTTGGAGGGGTTAAAGGCGAGAGGCAGGGAGGTGAAGCGGGCAACAGGAGACGCAAACAGATAGTCTCCATGATCCATCTGGAAGGACTGCCTCCACTGCCCTACGAGTCTTGTCTGGAAGTGCCAGGTGTTGATAATATCCCAGAGGAGAACGAGGGACAAGATGTGGCATCAGAGAAACCAGAATCTCCAGAACCGGAGGAACGCGGGATCTTGAAAACAGACCCGGGGTCTCCTGACAGCATAGACCAAATCCGTCATCTCATCAACCCTGTGCTAGAGGTTGTCGTCCCTGCTTCTGAAGAAGATGGCTCAGAGTTAACCAATGGGGTGTTGCCTTTGGAGCAGGGTGATGATGTGAAGTATATCACCACGGAAAAAGAAACGATGCCAAGGCAGTCACCTACAAAAGGTTTAAGTGTGACCGATGAAACATCAGACGTGACAGGTCAGAGTTCAGACACAGACCTTTTAGAAGACCAGCAAACCATTTCTGCCATCGAGAGCGCCATTCAACAGATCGAGATCGCCGTTCAGGAAGATTCTGATGGAGAATTCCCCCAAACATCTTCTAACTCCAGCCAAAATCACCATGATGACAGTGGCTTTCAATCTCCAGCCAATGAGAACGTAGAGGAAGGAGGAGAGCCTCAGCCAATCACAGTGGACACAGAGCAGGTGACTTTAACTCTGGTGGAGGGAGTGATTTAGCTTTTCTGATGCGTGAAAAGAAATGGAAAACCACAAGATGCTTTGAGGGAGATTCGCAAACCAAACAGAGCGGAAACATGTTATAAACTCATCACATCTGCAAAGACACTTGTAACATTTTATGGTTGTTTTATTTTATTGTTTTGGGGATGTTATTGTACAATGCGTGTGTGTATATATATTGTCATATATGTGCCTTTTGTATTTTTAACTCGTGACTCCCACACTAATTCTTATTTGTGGCAGATATTGCAATATGAACTGTCATCGGTTGTTTTTCTGTTCCTGTGCTTTTCAGCTACGTTTTAGCACAAATCTTCACATTTGGTTACAGGTGACATAGCCACAGCATCCCTTTGCGCGGGGGTTAGTATTATTCATGTTACTGTCAGGAGATGCCTGCGCTAATGCAGATGTTTAAATCTAAACTCCACCTTGTACTCATACGTACAGTAAAGTGGCTTTATGCATTAGACAGGCTCTCTGAGTTGCAGAAAACTACATTGATATTTTATCCGGGTAAACTGAAACTTTACATCAAAGGTTTTTTTTTAATTCTGTGGAGTATATTTAAACACTAATGTATTAATGCAGCATAATTGAGCACTTACAAAATGATTATGCAAATGCATTTATTATAATAAATTAAATATTGCTTTTAATGTTTGTAGTTATCAGAAATGCAGAATAAACGAAATGACTTCATTAGAAAGCATACAATACAAGTGTGTGTTTAGTGCTCACAGACATGACAGCGTGAGAGGATGAAAATACTGTTACTCGGCTGCAGGTAGAGTTTGAGCTTGTTCATACTGAGGTCAGAGGATTGGGGTTATTACAGCTTTTAGTTGGTTTCATTATAAGCCTGAACAGTCAGCAGTACAGCTGACATGCCTGCATATAAGGAACTCAGTAATAGTTGAACATCAGGTCAGGTGAGCAAAACTGCTCTGGGATTTTTGACAAGTTATTAATGGACATATTTATGTTGCCATGTTTTAAACGGACACATTTCTGCTGATTTATACAAACATATTTTATCTCCACAGACATAGTTCACTGGTAATATCTTTTATTTATTTTAAGTGTGTTCAATGTTATATTATTTTCTAAAGCCTGTCATTTCTTTGTATGGCTGCAGTGGATTAATGAATGACAAATTATTTTAAAATGGTATGTGTGTGTATAAATCTATTCAAACATTAAAATGCCTAAAACACAATAGCCTAAACTCGTATGTTAGTATAAAAAAGACTAGATTCTTACAAACATCTGTGTGTTTTTGTTAGGTTAGGAGTTTTCCTTTTTTTGTCATTTGAACCCCTTTGACCGAAATGTTTTACTTGGGGGCGGTTTCCTGGACAGGACATAATCCTAGTCCCAGACTAATTTAAATGTTAGAGTTGTCTTAATCGAAAACAATTTGCACTGACATGTCTTAAAATATATCAGTGTGATTGTTTTGTCTCGAGATGCCCACTAGTAATGTTTTTTTTGTAAAGTATGTTTTTAAAAGCTACTTAAATATCCCAATTTAACCAAGCACTAGTCCCGTTTTAAACTAATCCCTGTCCGGGAAACCGCCCCTATAAATGCGATCATTTTTGTATTTTGACGCATTTCCGAGTAAAATGGAATTTTTAATGAGAAAAATACTGGCCGTGGGTTTCATCTTTCTCTGCGATTTGATTGGATGTATAAAACAGCCGTTGCATTTTGAAATGGTACTGGCAGCAGACTGACAGTTAAAGGGGAGGAGTTAACGGATGCTCCGCCCAAGCCGTCTAACGTACGTCATTTAAGATGGATAGTCATTACAGGACAGAAGTGCATTTTCAGATTTTAACTAAAGATTATGAGGGCACACGATTTTTAAAAACATAATGACCCACATTAATAAACTATTTACAACAAACGCTGTATGAAATGAAATGTAATGAAAAATAGGCATTGAATTAATATTGAATGAAGTACCCCTGAGATTGTAAATATTTTGATCATTTAATGGCACATTTGCATGTTTAACTTACTTTTTTTGAGTTTTATCAGTAGTGTTTACTTAACTATTTGTTATTGTTAAACATTTCTTTGCCATTTAACTTTTTTCAAAAAGCACAACTTTCCCGTTTGGGAAACCCTGGTTTAGCTTATTGACCAAATATTAAATCCTCTTTTTCACTTTGAAGTCACTTTGGACAAAAAAAGCCTGTTAAATGAATAAATGTAATGTAAAATGTGCACACACTGCCTAGATATTTCCTTGTAAAGTGCTATGACTTTGCATAATAATGCTGAGACCATGATTACAAACAATATACTATTTTAATACATTTTGCAGTAAAACACATCTCACCTAAAACACTGAGTTTTTACACGCAAGCCATGAATGCAAAAACAATGTCTGACAAAAAAATAATGTCTCATGTTATTAATAGTGAGGTTCAATCAAAGTGGCAAGGTTTTGTAGGTGTAATATTGTCTTCAAACAATGAAATAAAAAATCTCACATTCAATCACTCTCATGCTTCAATCCCTGCTTTCTGTTATTCACTCACCAACATCTCTGTACTGTTGGAGAATATTAACTAAGGCCACATGATTATCTCTTTTTAAACCAATGACTTTTGTTCCCCATTGAGCTGTAATTTCCACTATAACACAAGAATGATGTTGACTCACAAAGGAGGTTTATGGCAAACAGTCACATGGTTTAATACTGGTGTGATTACTCCATATGTTAGAGAACCACTAACTAAATGTAAGCAAATCTCACAGTATAATTTAAACATTGTTTAGTTTAACAGAAATGATCTTAATCGGTCAGTAGGGAACTTCACCATTTAGTACAGTGCTGAAACGAACTGTTTAAATGGGAGATCATGTGATCCGTGCATCAAGAATGATCTTTAAAATATTGTCTTAAAAATGGTAAAAATACAAATCATCCCTGTCTGAACGAGATACACAGCTTAATAATTACACTGATCATGCTCATAAGCTTGACATCGTTTCTAAAAACAGTTCCTCATTACTGTTGAACTGGAGACCACGAGCATTTAGGGCCGTTGCATCTCGTTTTCCATTCCATCTTCTGTTCATCTCAGATGCGTTTCAGAAGAGGAAAAGCCAGGAAGTATCCCAAGACGGAGCCCAGGATGACCCCCAGGAAGATCCAAACGTTGTAGGACATGACGCAGAGCATCAGCATGTAGCCCAGTGTCACCTGCAGCATGTGTACGGCCGTCTGGAGGCTGTGAAAAAGCCAGCTGGAGATGAAATGACAAGAGGGTGAGTAAATGATGACAGAATTTTCATTTTTGGGTGAACTATCCCTTTAAGTTTACAAAAAAAAACCTCTCTCTCTTTCTCTCAACAGGTATTGGTCTGGCTTTTGTTGAAACTAGTAACTTTGTGTTAGCACCTGTTGTATTATTGGTCCTGTATGACATATCGCTTATTGCAAAGCGTCTGCTAAATGACTAAATGTAAATGTAAGTGTGGTTTAGTGTATAAACCATCTGAACTCATTGTTTGTTTTTCTACCAGTCTATATGACTTAAAACCCAATAGATCCCGGAAAGTTGTTTACTGAATTTTCTTAAGGGCATTACCTCTTAGAGGTGCTTGTGGAGCCAGCAGTGTCAACCATATTCTCAGTGGGAGCTAATGAGATCTCTGAGCGACTGCTGGCCAGAGCAGAATTTCCATCTTGACAACTCTTGACAGGAGCGAAGCAGGAATGATCAGGCGTGAATGACACCGGATTGGAAGGATGTGTGATGTGGGATTGTTTCTGTTTTTCCAGTGTGATCTTCCACACTTTCAGAAGCTCGTAGAACACAGTGAGCAGCAGAACCACAAAGACTGACAACACCATCCCTACAGAGAGAGAGAGAGAGTTTCAGAAAAACACCTCATTTTATAAAACTGTTGGTTTAACAGCGGAAATATTTGTAAATGATTTCCATAAAGCTTTGCTTAATGACACTGTGGAGGAACTTGTAAACAACTGAACCAATGTCAGTCAAACCCTTTCATTTCTATTGGCAATGGTTGTGTTGTAATTTTAAGTAGGACCTGTAATTACAAGTCTACTGGTCCTTTTAATGGATGAGAAACTAAGAGGAAACAAAACCTGTTGGTTCTGGGAGGGCTAAATAAAAAAAACCTGGGAACTGTCTATGAAGGTGTGTGAACTGATTTGCCTTATTTGGACTATTTAGCTCACATTGTCTGTTGAAATCTAAGGTAACGATAACTGCTTTTACCAGATAGGAAGCAGGTACTTGTGAAGCCTTAAAGGGATAGTTCACACAGAAAAGAAACTTCTGTCATCATTTACTCACCCTCCTGACATTTTAAACCTGTATGATTTTCTGTTTTCCGCAGAACACAAATGATATTTCGAATCAAGTTGGTATAGGTTTGGTTGGTACAGGTTTGAAATGACAAGAGGGTGAGTAAATGATGACAGAATTTTCATTTTTGGGTGAACTATCTCTTTAAGTACTTTCAAGCTCAGTCACCATTCACTTTCATTGCATCTTTTTTCCATACAATGAAAGTGAATTATGATTCGTGACATTTAGCCTTTTACATCCCATTTTGTGTCGCAGAAAAACAAAGTCATATGAACGAATACACAATTAGAGAATTTTCTTATTTCAAGTGTACCGTCTCTTGAATGCGCTTGTTGACATAATGAACCACTTTGACCTCATGGTAGAGTGATTTTAAGTGTTCCTTTTTTGTTAAATAGCTAACTTGCATTTAAGCTATTATATTGTGTATTTGCTGTGCATATTTCACCAATATGTAACCTATGTATGCTCAACTGGCAAGTTTGCAGGACACTCATACTGTCATTCTGGATACAACCGTCATACTGTAGATGTATGCATATTGTGTCCCGTGATCGTGTCAGGTCTTGTTTGTAATTCCCACGTACCTGCAGGCCCATGCACTTTCCAGAAATCAAACAAGAGAGTGACGCTAGTGGATCCTTCAAAGTGCATCTGTTAAGAGCAAAGAACAAGGGACTGAATGAGCAGACTTGTAATTAGTCCCCCATTTCCGTTGACTAAACATCATGCACCTGCTAATGAAGATGTGGTTTCGCACCAATGACCCACTTTGACCCAATTAGACCATTATATCTGTACAACAACATGACATCATATTACATAAGTGCTTTTGCTTGATTCGTTATATTACCCTTATGGCTGAAGTGGTGTACGTTTCACGGCTCTTTTAGGCAAATTTCATCAGAATGACACAATGACAGACGTTTTGTGGTCGTTGCATATTTTTTCATGACATCTGCACATGCTAGCATAAAAAAACTGAGCCATAACTATAAACTGACAATGACAATCACATTATGTGCAACAGATCCTGGAAGGCTGGCACATTAACTTTGGGAAAATGACAAGTAATGACAAGTGTTCTGCAGGAGGTACAGACAAAACCAAGTAGACCCTGTTAGTCTCCAGCTCAACAACATTCCACGTTCTCCTACAATCAGGAGCAAATCAGCAGTCTTGTCTTCAGGAGGAACATTTCACAATTACATCAAAATCAAATCCGTTCAGACTAGAGCACTGAAGAATTCTACTATTTCTATTTGCCAATAGAGAACTCTACACGTTGTCTCTTGTACAGCATATCCTCTGTTCTCTAGATAGTGATGCATTTGCCAACTGGAGACAAGTGCCTTTTGATGCCTTTGTGCCATATCAAGAAATTCTCAGTGTTATCTCCGAGCAGCTGTGTAACCTCTCGAATGAATCATGCATTGTGCTCACAGGTGGACAGCAGAAATAACCACAGTTCGCAGTTAAAGAATAATATATCCTTTTAGTACAAAACATAGATAACATTTGTTTATGTGAGTCAAATACCCAATAAATAATCTGAGAAGTTTTACGTCAAACATTAAAAAAGCAAAGTGAACTTCAACGTCTAATCTATTATTGCCTTAACATATATAATTCAAGTAAATCAATGCATTGTTTAAAATGGATAAACACTGCAAGGGTAAAATAACACATAATCTACATTTGTGAACTTGCATACGCAGCAGTTGACAGTGAGCGAAGGCATGAGCGGAACTTACATTCATGGTGAACTCGCGCGCAGCACTCTAAATATAAGATCGGGTAATTTTAGCTTCCTCGAAAAAAAAAAAAAAAGTCCTTTATGGCATGAACATAAGGTTGTTACCACCTGCAACTCAACAGACAACTTCACCGCATTTTTGTCTGTCTTTAAAAGCTACCAGCTGACAAGCTCCCAGCCTAAACAAAAAAATGCCGTTACATCACGAGGATTTATTTATACGTGCCGCAGAGGATTCTGGGAGTTGAAGTCCCTACATTCGTCTGTTCCGCTTTGCGGAAATGGCTTGTTTTCTTTTATTGCAATTTTACGTGTATGAAATCAAAAGATACACTTATTAAAATAATGAATAATTGGTTGGTTGGTTGCTTGGTTGGTTTGTTTGTTTGTTTATAATAATTGTATCTCGTTTTTTCCCTCTCCTTACTTAATTGTATGTTGTATTATTTTTGTTCAAAGCATAATAAAATTGATGTGATTTATGTTAAATAAAAGTTAACTAAATACATGGGAGTTTTAATTTAGTTATTTTTCGGTGGCCCTTCATGATGACATCATCAGCTCGCGTCCAAAATAAGCGCTGATCCCTCAGCTAAACTAAACGGAATGAGGCTCTAAATCTAGACGAGATGGAGATTATTTGGATCTGGACGCCGTCGAGTCTCCAAGACATATGGCAGAAATTTCAAGAGGGACTAAGGAGGTCATAAGTACTGCCGAGAAGAACATTTGTGGGATAATGTGCTAGCCAGCCGGGTGGCTAACCAGCTCGACAAGCAGCAGGAAATTAGCGTTGTAAATAAGAAAATAACCAGGCTCTTTTATTTAAAGTAAAGATTGAATTGATTCGTAATATATATGAAGATCTGTAAATAGTAGGTCCATTAAGCGGGGATGTTAAACCAACACAAGTCAATTGACATAGGAGGACCAGTGTCAAAAAGATAAACATCAACAAGTATCTTCTAGTTAGATCAACGTTAGTGGTTATTTGTATTCACGAGGCTGAAAAGCTGGTCCTCTATTTTTTTTTAATGGAGAGAAAATGGATCAGAAGAGAAGCAAGGAGGAGTAGTTTTGTCATGGTGTTGGCAACTCTGATCTTCTCGTGGTTTTTGATTGGAGTTACTGGTCAAGACGGACATGCTATGACTGCAGAGGAAAAGTCTAAAATCAGGTAAGCTTGATACTTTATCTTTTATCCAAGTAAACTGTGCTGTTGTGTCATGAATCATGATTTTGTATAAAAGTTAATCTTGTTGTCTAGTGCTGGTTGTATGTGGGTATTTGACAGCTTTGGTTTGAGTCCATTAGGGATGATGACAGCTTGTGATGTTTGTCAGAGATAAGTAGTGGTAGTTAGTAGCTGTGCGTTGTTTTGTAAGAGTATTGCTTCAAAACATGATGATGTCGTGACCAACATTATTACTCAAGTTAAGTGTTGGGTTTTAGTTCTCAGTAGTTCAACCCAATGATGTAATTACCTGATTCATTCTAATCCCTGTTATAAAGTACTGAGGTGTTGACTGTCCAAAGTGTTCATAAATAATGTATTTCCTGTTTATTATCATGGTGTAGACAGACATAATACGCATTGTAGAGGACATTGTATCAAAGTGACAAGTATTGGCCTGTGAAGCAACATGTTCAGAATGTTTACTTTTACACCAGATCTTCTACTTAATTCCTGAGTCAGTCAACAAATATTAGATATTTACGCACACAACATCAAACACAATATTTAAAAAGATAAATGCAAATAGACAATGTTTCTAATGTAAATGTGTCATCATATATCATTAAAGGTCTATGATCAAATGAGCTGCTTTGAGTTATTTTTTCAGTTGCTTTCACCAGAACGGTATCAACTGCAACTCGGTCTTCCATTTATTTTCAGGGACCAGATTTTGGAAATGTTTGATCATGCCTATAACAGTTACATGGTGAGCAAATTCTCATATTCCACCGGCTTTAATTCTGAAATAATATTGAACTAATATACTAAACGTTGTTAGTTTTTATGGGCCACAGCTCATCATTTTTTATTACTCTGCTTTATTAGTTTGTCCTGTATTCAGTTAAAATACTAATTCAGATGTTTTGTTCTTTCATCTGTCCTCCATCAGAAATATGCCTACCCAGCGGATGAGTTAATGCCCCTCAGCTGTAGAGGGAGGGTGAGAGGACAGGAACCAAATCGAGGAGATATTGATGACTCTTTAGGAAAGTGAGTCTAACCATCTTTTTCCTTCTTGCTTATTTGTACCCCTTTTCTCCTTTACTGTTTAGTTCCTCACGTGCTGTCTCTATAATACCGCATTTAATACCAACAACCAGCTGTAATTTGCTGGTTTTGTACTGTAAAAAATGAGCTACACGTTATTGCATCAGCAAGGGTAGAGCATCTGAATTAAAGAACATTTTGATTTCTTCCTTCGGCCACTAATAGCAACCTTCTTTCTCTGTTTTCAAAGGTTCTCTTTAACATTAATAGACACTTTGGATACCCTTGTGGTGAGCAAAACCTCTGTGTTACTATCAAGCGTTCTGGGTAGTATTTGACTACCCCACACATGTTTATAACGGTTGTTTTATGTGATTCTGAGCAGTTGCTTAACAAACTGGATGAGTTTGAGGAAGCTGTAAAGAAGACGATCAGTGATGTAAGACTGGATAATGACATCGTCGTCTCTGTTTTTGAAACCAATATCCGTGTGCTGGGGTACGGTCATGAAGTTTCACTCTTTAGATGTTAATATCTTACTACATTTGAATTAAAAGTGGCAAATGGAAATGCAGTGGTCATTAAGTTCTGAGAGTAACACAATTGCCACTTAGATCAAATCTCCTTCTGTTCTTTCAGTGGATTGTTGGGCGCACACGTGATGGCCGATGTTCTAAAGCAGCGAGGAGAGAGGATGCTGTGGTACAAAGATGAACTGCTGCACATGGCCAAAGACTTGGGCTACCGCCTCTTGCCTGCCTTTAACACCACCAGTGGCCTTCCTTACCCTCGGGTAACTTTCACTGCTATGTGGACAAAATGAGTTTAGTGACTAACAAAACTGTTTGATGGTACAAAAAGCAACCAATGAACCAAACCGAAATGTCCTTATTAGGTCAATCTGCGCTACGGAGTCGTCAACCCGCTTTCCCGTACGGGCACTGAGTCGGACACCTGCACTGCCTGCGCAGGGACCATGATCCTGGAGTTTGGTGCTCTCAGCCGGCTATCTGGGGAAAAGATATTTGAGGTAAACACCCAACATGTTTTCTTTACACCAGTAGAGAAAGAATCAGCTATGCGGCTATGCTAAAAAGTCATTCATTCCATTCGCTGTAGGATCACGCACGGAGAGCTCTCGACGTTCTATGGGAGAAAAGGCAAAGAGGAAGTGACCTCGTCGGCACGGTGATCAACATCCACAATGGAGACTGGGTTCGAAGGGGTGAGGCTTTGCGTTGCTACTACTGTTGTCTGTTTATCTAAAAATACATAACACTGCACTTTTTAAAACAGTACACTAGGTTCTACTAGTGATTCCTAGGGAATGCACATATTGATAATGAACATGCTTAAAAAATGTAGATGCACTGTAAGTAAACACATCTGTCAAGTGTTGAAACATACAGATATGAAAATGAAAATAATTTGGTGAAACTTTTTGCTCCATACCATGATTTTGCTTTTCACATTACACATTTTGAATCTATTTGATTGAAATTATTGTTAAGAGCACACATTAGTATAAAAAGGTGATATACTGTATGTGTTGCACAACCTTCATAGATATTATATAAACATGTCTTCTCTTTCTCATTACAGACAGTGGTGTTGGTGCTGGTATTGACTCTTATTATGAATACTTGATGAAAGCTTATATTCTTCTTGGGGACAAAGTATATCTCGAAAGATTCAACACAGTAAGGGTTCTATATTCCCTGGAAATTAGATATCAGGAATGTGCTGTAAAACTGGCTTACGCTACACAAAACATCTAAACAGACAAATGTAAATGGGTACAGATAAAACCGTGCCATCATACAATACAATCTTTTCTGTCAAATCCGTCAACTCATGGCAACCAGCATTGACATGCCTTAAGAGGAAATCAGGGCTCAATTGTGCAGTGTAATCCAGTCTTTAGTCACATAGAACTGGTTGTAGCTCAATTACCTCACACGTATTGTCCCGTGACTTATTTTTGTCTGTTGTAACAGCACTACAGTGCCATTATGAAGTACATCAGCCAACCTCCTCTGCTGCTCAACGTGCACATGCACAACCCCACCGTGCACGTGCGCAGCTGGATGGATTCATTACTCGCCTTCTTCCCCGGACTACAGGTTCAGCTCTTTGTCATTATATTTAATCACATAGAAAATGGGAAGTAAGTGAGTTTGCAGGATTTAGTAACATAGAACAGTATATTTTAATTAAAAAAAAAAAAAACAGTTATCCAGTATATCGATACAGTACCAAAAATACAGTTTTGTTGTCAAAAAGTTAGTAGATGTAAACTCTGGACCCTAGTTAGGCACCCTAGTTAGGGTATCTTTTTGGTGAACTTTGTCTGAACACATTCAGGTTCTGAGAGGAGACTTAAAACCTGCCATTGAGACACATGAGATGCTGTACCAAGTGACCAAACAGCACAATTTCCTCCCTGAGGTAAATCGACTGCAATCCTTGTACACCACCGAGTCACAGTCTTATATTGCATTCTGAATTTTCGCAAGTAATCAATGATTTCCAATGATCTGTTGTCAAACAGGCCTTTACCACAGAGTTCAGAGTTCACTGGGGTCAGCACCCTTTGAGACCCGAGTTTGCTGAAAGCACATACTTCCTTTATAAAGTAAGTAAACAGGAGCATGTTTGACTTGTCAAAGTACATTTTGTATCTGTCCTCATGCATTGTTTTTTAATCAAGTTCGTCTCTTCATGTTCAGGCCACAGGTGATCCATACTACTTGAACGTGGGTCGGACTATAGTGGAGAAGTTGAACACTCATGCTCGAGTCCCTTGTGGCTTCGCTGCTGTGCAGGACGTGAGGACGGGTTCCCACGAGGACAGGTAACAAATTCGGTTATCAACGGCCTATTTGATAACTTAAGTCTATTTGATTTTCATATTACCAGTGGATGGACTTTATAAACTGCATTTTCATGTTTGATTGTTTCAAGGATGGATTCCTTCTTCCTGGCCGAGATGTTTAAGTACCTCTACCTTCTCTTCTCAGAGAAGAGTCAGCTGCCTATAGACATTGATGATTATATTTTTACTACTGAGGCTCACTTGCTCCCAGTGTCTCTGTCCACAACCCAGCCCCCCTGCCACAGCAACGACACGGTAAGAGCCATTATTTCAAACAGGAATCCAAATTGATGTTGTTGGGATGTTTCCCTCAAAGCATAACTATGTCATTTTGTGTATCTTTTAGCAACCTCAAGCATCTCTTGAAAACGATTTGTTTTCATACTCCTGTCCCAGCGCTCAGACCCTCTTCCCCAACAACCCCACTTTTGCCAAGACTATCAGAGACGGCTACAAATACCTTACGGGTGTGGGCAGAGCCCGGCACATATCACCAGTCAGGTGGGCATCATTTGATACAGGTTTTTACTGAGTCCTGTTAGAAAAACACTAATGTTCTCTTCAACACAGGGAGATCGAGCTGCCTCTTCATGACACAGGCCTGGAGCCAGTAGAGTTTCTGAAAAGCATCGGTATCTCTTTAGGTCCTCTCACTGACCTGGGCTCCTCCATCCGAGGCTCAGCAACTCAGGTGAACATGCAGTGAATGACTGTAAAGGTCTGTCAACTTTCTCTTCTTCTGCACATCTACTCATCTGTCTGTGTCGCTCTACAGGACTCTCAGAAAGGGGTGTTTAAGTTTAAGCTGGTCGCGGAGGTGAGCCAAACCCCAGAGCAAGAGGAAGTGGTGCCATTGATTGTACAGCTCATTTCCCCTCCGTTTTTGGGTAGAACGGTCCTTACAGCCGTGCCAGCGAAGTTTGGAATGGACCTTACCAAACAAGAGCACGGGGTGAGATCTCGACAAAACTTCTCGCTTATTGCAACCAACTGTACACATTGTGAATTTAGTGGTACATGGGTGTGGCTGCCTATTATTATCTATGAATGCTTTCAATAAACAGTCGATATGAACATATTGTCAATGTCTTTCCAAAACCTTGTATGTCCAAATTCACAGTTTTTTTAGGAAATGGAAAAAACACTGTGCTTTTGAAATGATTAAATACTGTGTTGTCAAAGTTGACAAGCGCTTTTTTAATACTTTTTATTGGTTAGATATTTGCAAAACCCAGTGACAAACATAAAGGGTGACTAATAATAATGATTAATCACAAAATAGAGATACATGGCAGGAAGGAAAGCAGTGATATATACTGTACAGCACATTTATACAGGCTGTATACAAGTTGATGTCAATCCCACAAATTCCCCATTCCAAAGTGTCGATAGAATGAATCGGACCATTCTGTTCCATTGAAAGCATCTTTAAACACAACTCATTTGTATAAACTCTCTCATCTCTCTTTCTCCAAGGTGAAAGGCAGTATTGTGATAAGTGTTCCATACACAGCGTGCGGGACTATTGAGAACGCTGTAGAGTTACAAGGACGCATAGCGCTGGCATTGAGAGGAGACTGCATGTTTGCTGGCAAAGCTCGACGTCTCCAAGAAGCAGGAGCCATCGGGGTCATCTTCATTGGTGAGCTGAACTACTGTATGATGAACATCAATCTCATCTCATTATATATCTTGAAGAGACCAAAGTTAAACATCTGTTGACTCGCTTCTTCCATTCCAAAACCTCAACTACACACTCAAAAATAAAGGTGCTTCGCAAGGCTCTTTGTAGCAATGCCATAGCATAGAGCAGTAGTTCTCAAACTGGGGGCCCCCGAGATGGATCCAGGCGGCCACAGATTTTGTGGCATTTTATGAAATATAGAAATTGATCATGGATTTTATACAATCAAACATCAGAAAAATAAGACCACCCGTCAAAAGAATTGATGTTTCAGCATTGTATAACCAAATATGTTTTTGTAAATAAAAAATGTTAAATTTAAGATTATAAGTCTTTATTTGGGGGCCGCAAAGCAATGCACTCTACACAAAGGGGGCCTTACAACGAAAAAGTTTGAGAACCACTGGCATAGAAGAACCATTTTTGGTTCCTCACAAAACAATTTCTTTCTTAGCTTTTTTTAGTCTGAAGGAACCTTGTGAGATAGTGTGATTAATGTAAAATGTATTCTGTATGGATTCCTTATGTGTTCTTTATGGAACCACACAGCCTGACAACAAATCCTTTCACAATCTTTTTAGGAGTGTTCTAGGCACAAGCTTCGGCTGAAATGATTCGGCGAATGATGTTCATGGTTTGGTTCTGAATGTTCTCACAGATCACAGAGAGGGCACAAGCATTGCAGAGACGCCACTCTTTCAGATGGTCGGAGATGGAGACTCTACGGATGACATCAGCGTTCCTCTTGTGTTCCTCTTTAACAAAGAGGGAGCTGCACTCACTACCGCTCTGCAGGAAAATCACAATGTAGATGTTCTTCTGTTGTCCAAAGAGAAACAACTTGGCAAAGGTAACAGATAAAACTCATATACACAAATACTGTAGACCGTCATCGATGGCCTCTTATTAGCATTGCTAGCATGCTTTGTTTCATAGCCTATATTGTTTTTTTCTTTATAGAGAAACCTGAGAAGCTTAACATTAAGTTTCGTCTGGCGAAGGAGGGAGAGTTTGCTGAAGGGTAGGTGGAGAGCACTACAATCCAGCTGGTGCTGGAGCAAATTGAGGCGACTACAGAGACTCAAGGTGCAGAGGCTGCATTCTCGACAGAAACTTGCACCTCCTCCCCACCGAAAGATCCTGAAAACAGTCCCTGACAGCGAAAACAGCGTGTGACCTTGATCTCCCTTACAGAACACAGAGCTGCTGCACCGTCACTGACTTCAGATCAGAAAACGCAGGAAAATTGTGCTTGGGAGAATCCTCGAATGTACAATGTGAGCTTCGAAAGGGGAGCTCAGAAGCCAGTCGGTCAAACACTTTCCCATGTGAAAATCTTAAGATACCTTGTGTAGTATCTAGATTGAGAGGGTTAGACATGCAGAGTTGCCGTCTGTCTGATATTGTGCTTGTTGCATATGTTCTTCTCGGTTTATCTGGATCACTGTTGACTCATACAGTATGTTTGTCTTCAAAGGTAGATCACAGGCTCTCAATCCTTTCTCATTCCGAAGTGTCTTGAAGTTCCTTTAAAGACAGTTTATCCAGAAATGATGGAACCCTCATATCGTTCCAAACCTGTGTGACTTTCTTTGTATCTCTTTTTAGGGTAAGTGTCTTAAAACGGATCCAATGACCAAACCCCTGAAAACCAGTGTTATGGGCAGTTTATAAAAGATGATGTTTAATGACAGAGAATGGACCGGTGTACCATTTTTTTTTTACATGCAGTTTATAGACAGAGATATCAGGGACACCTATGACTTGAATATGTGCGTGTGTGGGAGTTATGTAAAGTGCGTTTGTCATTGTTACATGCTGTGTGCATTTCATCATGTGCCAATGCTAAATCTGTGCATTTATGCGTGTGTGCATTATCATAAATGTATGCATTTTCCCTTTAAATCCAGTAACTGATTAGGGGAGATTTTGAGACGTCTGCTTTGAACATGTGCAGTAACAACCTCAGACATTGCCATGAAAGGGCCAGGACAGACATCAAACCATCAGGGTTTACATGATGACATTGTTTGTGCAATCATAGACATTTAATGTGTAAAGTGTCTTAGCTGGGTGATTGTAACTCCACAAGTCTCATATATTTAGATTTGTACCGCAATTTGCAAATCTGCCTTTCTCTTTCTTTCTTGTTTCTTTGTGTTTCATATATAGTGTTGCTTTTGCATGGGCAACTGTGTGGGCAATAGTTATATCAGACCAAACATTTCATTTCAAGTCTTCAGTAGCTACTAGGTGTCAAATGCAATGTTATTCATGGTTGATTGTCGTAAGGATGTAATCTTCTGTACCTCTTCTTGTTTCACAAAGGGCTGACCGATTCACTTTAAAGTAGCTAAACATTACAGATCAGATAGCGTTATATGCATTTCTTAAGATACACTTGAGATCATAAAGTTATACGGCCTATTTATCAAAGACCAAAGTCATAAAATGTTTCATCGCGGTGATGGTATGAGACTTTAAATATTAAAAATGTCTTTTAAGGAGCCGCTTTTGTAATGATTGTTGAAAGAATGATCAGGACTTGCCATTAAAATAAAATGTTCAGGACTCGACTTGTCGACCCCTTTTTAATGCATTAGAAACACATATCTCTTAGTTGGTTATTTTTATACAACACTTATTTTGATTCAGTTATTTTTTATTAAGTTTGACTATATGTAGGTAAGGATGGTTTACATGATTTCACAGGTATTGTGAAGGTTGTACTTGTTTTAATATGGTTTTGCTTTGTCAATGGTATTTATTTTGTTAGTAAAATAGTGAAATGTCTTACGGAAATTGAGTAGCTGTTGTGCGTTTGCAGTTGACGCATGTCAGGCTCGTCAACAGAGGGCGCACTGTGACAATGACTCAGTTTGAGCTTTTCTCCCCTCGTGCGCCTCCTACCGGCCGTCATCATAACTGGCAAGATCAGCCTGACACATCAGTAACAGTGCAAAACCACCTGTAGCATCACTGAACTATGTGTAGGATTATTAATCATTGATAAGTCAATTTATAGCTATGAAAATCTTTACAAAGCACTGACATTTGAGACATTTATAAGTTTCTAGTTAGGCTAATTATAACTTGCTACTCATTTTTGTGAGATGGAAAAATAAGGTATTCATTACTTCTGTGTTTTGTATTATTATATGGGTGTTAACATATACCGTAAAAAAGAGGTGTAAGTATTGGGTGACCTGAATTTAAAACTAGCTAGTTTAGAGATATTTAGTAAGTGTGTACAGGACAGGGAAGTTATTGCTCATATTTGACAGAAAATACAGGTTTGGGCGTGGTTAGCTGTGAACTAAAGCCATGATGTGGATTCACATATCAGTGTGCAATATAAGAGAAAACCAAGGAAAGATGATTTATTCCAACTTCTGATTGTAGTCTGTAATTAAAGTGGAGTATAGGTATTTATTTTATAAAATTGTATTTTTATTTATTTTACATTTTATAAAATGGAAAGTTGTGGTCCTGGATGCTTGAAATAGTCATGCTTTATTCACGAGAGCAACATCTATAGTAAAGAGTATTTGCTTATCAAAATTTTGTTATTGGACTGTAGCTTCTAACAAGTATGGTCAGCCATGACTATATTCACAATAACATAACCACTCGACCTCAGAGCTTTAACAAACCACAACTAACATGCTGTGGCTGGAAGATTCTTTCAGGGTATGGAGTAATAACTGTAAAAACAGGTACTCTAAGGGGTGTAACAAAAAGAGTGTATCAAGTGAAACCAAACATTAAATAAAAGAGGAACTCACAATTTAGGATGTAGTATGTGTATTCTGCATACTAGTTTTCAACTTGTTTGAGACCAATTTCACTTCAATGTTTTTGCAGTTTTTATTTTGCTTTTTAATAATATCAACCGTATGGACATAATTAGATTAAGATGGGAGTTAAAGTTAAAATACTAGTTAAAATTCGAATAAAATTCCGTTGAAGCTTATTCACATTGGGCAATGACTGTGTCATTGTAGTTTAACAGGTTTGATGCACATTTTGGTAATTAATTAAACCTACATGTTTCTTCATGTATAGGGTTGATCACATCCACCCAGATTTTGCAACACAAAATCACAAGACGGCCACACAAGTAACCGATCAACACACACGTCTTGAAGCCTTTGGAGTAAGCAAACTATTGCTCACCTGAAATCCGTGCTCATATTTTCTAATATTACATAAAGCATACAGGACATAAAACTAACCATTATTCTTGTTCTTCCCTTAAACCAGGCAAAAGTATTATGGCTGTGTTTCTCCGGAGTCTATTCGCAGGTAAGTCAAAATGACGACACTTTGTAGAATGGTTTACTATTACTTTGGGTGGCTTACAGTATAGTATATACAATATATAAGAGCTGAAGTTAAATCAAATCTGCAGGGCTCATGATCCTCGCCTTATGTACTGCACGTCAGTATATCTTTGTGAATGAGAACAAGACATGGACAGAAGCTCAGAGCTACTGTAGAGATAAATACACTGATCTGGTCACCATTGAAAATGATCAAGAGATGGAAAAGTTACTCGACATGATGGAGAACTATGACTCCATTGATCTGACCTGGATTGGACTCTATGATGATCTGAACAGTTGGAAATGGACTCTAGAGGACAGTGATTTCTTTAAAGAAGGAGAAAAACAATTTAGGAACTGGTATAGCCCTGGACCTGGGAATCATGAAGGACAAAGTCTTTGTGTGTATATTGAGAATGGGAGATGGATTGCAGAGAGTTGCAGCACAGCATATTTTTTTATCTGCTATGATGGTGAGCATTCATAATACATGAAATGTCATAAAACTATGACAAAACACACATTTCAGTTTTTACTATGAAAATGTTCTGCACCAGTCTCTGTCTAATGCTTAATATTGTATGTAAATCTTTCAGGAAGAGTGAATGCTAGTTCAAGTTATGTTCCTGTTAGCCAGCCCAAAAACTGGACTGAAGCTCAAAGTTACTGCAGACAGCATCACAGCGACCTTGTCAGTGTCAGAAATGAGAGTGAACATCAGAAGATACTATATTTATCTCAAAAGTATTATGCTTCGTGGATTGGTCTGTACAGAACTAGATCTTGGTCAGATCAGAGTAACTCTACATTCAGTAACTGGAGGTCAGGAGAGCCGAATAATGCTGGATACAGTGAATACTGCACTGCTGTGTCATTCAGTGATGCTGGAGAATGGACGGATCAAAACTGCAATTATCAGTTACCTTTCATTTGCTACAGCGGTGAGTATCAAGAGACTAAGAAATACAGATTTGTGTAGGCACTGTAGAATAATTAAATAACGGAATAATCATAGAATTATTAAAAAGGTACTTTTTTTAACAGTGACTGCACTGGCATCATCCTGTCAGTATCACTTTATCTCAGTGAATAAGAGCTGGTCTGAAGCTCAGACATACTGCAGACAGAATTACACTGATCTGGCCACCATTGATAACATGACAGAGATGAACAGTGTGATGAACACAGTTAATGGGAGTTACGATGGCTCAGCCTGGATTGGACTGTATGATGATGTCAACAGCTGGAGATGGTCACTGGATGATGATGATTTCTATCAGGAAGGAGAGAGATTATTCAGAAACTGGTATCATCAACCGGACAACTACAGAGGAAACGAGCTGTGTGTTTCTATGATTGTAAATGATGGAAGCTGGTTCGATTCCTCATGTGACGACATACTGCCATTTGTTTGCTATGACGGTAAGAACATGTCACCTGTTTAGATAACACAGTTCGCCTTTACTTCATCAGTGACCCTTACTGAGCAAATATTTCATATCTCAGGTAGAGAGAATGCCACACAGACACATATCAAAGTTACTGAGAGAAAGACCTGGGCAGAGGCTCGGAGATACTGCAGAGACCATCACACAGATCTTGTCAACGTGAGAAACCTGACTGAGAATCAGAGATTCATTGACAGTGCAGGTGTTCTGATCTGGATTGGTCTGAACAGAAACAGGATTTGGTCAAACCATGCTATTTCCAGTTATCAAAACTGGAGACCGGATGTGAGTCATTATGAAGTTAAAAGATCAGTTGAATTGAAGAATAGTTTTCAGTACTGTACTGCGGTATCAGTTCACAAATTGGGTCATTGGACACACGGGAGTTGTTTTTCCAACAGGCCTTTCTTCTGCTACAGCAGTAAGTTGCTTTATATGTTCTTTTCTGTTATTCTCACCTTTAAGTCTTTCTGTGGGGTGTTTTTTACATGCTAGTAGCATGCTAACTTATAAGTATCTTCTCAAAGTCTCTATGCATTCCCCATCAGTATGACTTTATTTTTTTTTACCTTGACAGCATTAGCATCATCCCGTCAGTATCACTTTATATCTGTGAATAAGAACTGGCTTGAAGCTCAGACATACTGCAGACAGAATTACACTGATCTGGCCACCATTGATAACATGACAGAGATGAACAGACTCATGAAAACAGTACGAGGGATTAACTATGGTTCAGTGTGGATTGGACAGTATGATGATCTAAACAACTGGAGATGGTCTCTGGGAAACACAGAGTTAGGAGGAGGTTTTAATAGCTGGTATGTTCAGCAATCAAAAAATGCATATGGACAGAGTCTCTGTGTGTCCGTGTCATATCAGGTAATATGGCGAGAAACCTTTTGCTCAACTATGGCTTCCTTTATTTGTTATGATGGTGAGAACTGCTGTAAACTGTCTTTCAATGTAATATTATAACAATTATATATTATACCACGATATCATGTTTAATTTGTTTTTCGCAGGAAGGCAGAATGCCAGTGTCAGTTATGTGCATGTCAAAGACATGAAAAACTGGACTGAAGCTCGAAATTACTGTAGAGAACATCACACAGACCTTGTCAGTATCAGAAATGAGACTGAAAACCAGATGATCGTATCCCTTCTCCAGAATAATTATTATGGTGTTTGGTTTGGTCTGTACAGAACTAGATCTTGGTCAGATCAGAGTAACTCTACATTCAGTAACTGGAGGTCAGGAGAGCCGAATAATGCTGGATACAGTGAATACTGCACTGCTGTGTCATTCAGTGATGCTGGTAAATGGACAGATGAAAATTGTTATTATCTGTTATCTTTCATTTGCTACATTGGTGAGTAAATCTATCATATACATAAGAACAAAACTTTTTTATAACCCTAACTTTTCTCAGAATTTTATAGTGTTTATTAGATATTCAGATCTGCTCTCATTCGTTTCAAATGTCCTTAAAGATCCCCTCATAAAATCGATTCTTTATACTCCACAGGGTCCTCTGTGGCATCATCCCGTCAGTATCATTTTATCTCAGTGAATAAGAGCTGGTCTGAAGCTCAGACATACTGCAGACAGAATTACACTGATCTGGCCACCATTGATAACATGACAGAGATGAACAGACTTATTAAAACAGTACGAGGGATTAACTATGGTTCAGCCTGGATTGGACTGTATGATGATGTCAACAGCTGGAGATGGTCACTGGATGATGATGATTTCTATCAGGAAGGAGAGAGAGAATTCAGAAACTGGTATCATCAACCTGACAACTCTGGTGGAAATGAAATGTGTGTTTCTATGGATGTAAATGATGGAACCTGGTTTGATGCCAGGTGTGACAACTCTTTCATTTTTGTTTGTTATGATGGTAAGATGATTTATTTGCTAAGATTATATGTTTTATATACATTTATTTATGTAACTATAAACAAAAATCTGACAACACTTGTTAAAATTGTAATTTTTCAAATATATTTTCATTATACAAATTATAGCATTTCCAGTCTGGTCTCAAATTTTTGGTTCCCACTGTATTAAAAAGTTTTACTTACTTTTATTACAATGTTAATTATAAAAACGGATGCACTTACTAACTGTGTTGTCTCTTAGGCAGAGAGAATGCTTCTCAGAAGTATGTTTGGGTAGGTCAGGAAAAGACCTGGAGTGAAGCTCAAACACACTGCAGACAGTTTTACACAGATCTGGCCAGCGTAAGAAATGAAACAGAGCGTATACAGATACTGACCGTTGATCAAAAATTTAAAATTACAGTGGAACGTGAAAATAATAACGTGTGGATTGGTCTACACAGAAGCAAACTGTGGTCAGATCAAAGCAACTCTTCATTCACATACTTGGTGGCATGGGATTATGTAGAGGAAACTAGTGATTTTAGTTTTTTTGGTCAGGCTCAACAATGCACAGCTGTGTCTTTCAAATCTTTTGGTTACTGGACACATGAGCAATGCTTTGACCATTTGCCTTTCTTCTGCTACAGTGGTGAGATCATCTACCTTCTATATAAATAAACAAATAATCTGTGACACAGAATCAAGCAAATTGATATAAAATGTGTATTAGTTAATCAGGATTAAATGTTTGCTAATGTCATCTCTATTTTGTTTGCTTTTTGGTTAATGTGATGACCATGGAATTCAGAAAAGTATGGTATGTGTTGTAGAATTCTTTGCTATTTTTACATGTTTTTTATAATCAAAAACAAGTTTTAGCAGCACATGTTCCAAATTATTTCTTATTAACAAATAACTGTATTTTTTTGTATTGTGAATGTAAAAAAAACTGTTTTGCAGTCAATAATAATCATTTGTTTTCTTTATTTCTAGTGAGTGGATTGAGAGTGAAGTTTTTTGGCAAAGAAAATTTGTCTCAGTCTCAGATTGAAGAGTTTATTGATCAAGTAAGTTAATAGGTGTCAATGTGTAACAGACTTTTCTAAATAACATTGGCATATGAAAAAATATAACCATCTTTTTAGTTAAAACAGGAGTTGATCAGAGGAGGAGTACCTGGCAACTTCACCGTGCGCTTGAGAAACTACAGTAAAATCAGTTCTCTGTAAGGACTCTGTACTTATATTACTTCAAGTATGGACTACAAGCTTTTATGTATAATTTGTTTTTAATGTTTTATATGTGGTTTAAGTGGCCTATATTGCTATTTGTTTTTAGCTTCTCAAGAACTAGATAAAAAAGATACCCCTTCCTTTATTTATGTGGACAAGACATTTGGAGCAATATGACTCCCAGCATAACTCTTTAAAGGGGTCATATGACACGGCTTAAATGAATATTATTGTTTGTTTTAGATGTAATGCAATGTGTATACACGATTTAAGGTTCAAAAACGCTGTATTTTCCACATACCGTGCATGCTCATCGCTCTGAAATGCGAGGTGTGCTATGATTGGCCAGTTAATTCACTTTTAGATACAGTAGAATGCATCTTTTGTTCCGACACTTTCATTTTTGCAATTTTACGTGTCTAATACATGCATGGGCAATTTATAACACACCAAAGACACAAAAAACACATATTAGCCCCATATGACCCTTTAAACATTTTCCTCAACTATAGTAGTGCTGGCCGGCATTGATTTCATTTCACCACATGCATATTCATTTCTCTCTGGGTTTTATAGTCAAATGTAAATTTATTTTTCTCATATGATGTTTACATGGTTTTTGGGTGTGAGGCTTAGGCTATAGAACACTATTTCATTTACACTTTATCATTAAGCAACCTATAGCCAAAATATGTTGTGTTTATATGAACATAATAAAACCAAGTATAAATGTTCTTGCATTTATTTCATTCTTTGAAAACCAATCACTACAACGTTAGGATAGGATTTTTTAATATTTTGACAGTGCATTTGAAAGTTGGGTTTAGTTAAGCCATCAAACTGGTATAAAACCTTAAAACAAATGTTTTTACGTTGAAAGCTCAAATGCTGATAGAATTTAATGACGGAGTGTGTTTTTCTTTATAGTCAGTCAAATAAAAAACAAGACAGGGAAAATATAATTTAACAGTAGAAAAAATATTTTAATTAAAAACTGATATAAGATCGTCACAGAAATAATAAAACAAAGTTTACATTAGGAAATAATTACATTTTTAAATTGTTAGATCACAAAAAATGGTTTCGTGACAACTTCACCTGAGATAAAAAAAACATGTCACACGTCAGCTGCGTCATTGCGTCACGAACGGTTTCATCCTGCCGCTGGCGCGCGCGTCACGCTCTAATCTCTCCTGTAGTGTGTCTATCAGCGGAGGTGCTCCTCCTCCTCCTCCTCCTCCTCCCTGCAGCGATCTCTCTCCTCTATCTTTAGCTCTGTACCACATGAATAGCGGATTATCATCGACTGGCTCAGGCTGCCAAGCAAACTACTCGAGTCGCTCCCATTTTTATTCGGGCCGGTTTGCCCCTCTCCATCTTCTAGTCTATCCTACCTAAACAAATGAGATAATGACAGCCCGGAGCTTTCATAAGCTGTCCTGGACTTGAGAAGCACTGAAGGATGTTGTTTTTTACGAGATCCCGGGCCTCTGTCCTGCTGCCCGGGGTCGTGCTCTGCGTAATCCTCGCGGGCGTCGGTGCGAGTATGCCAGGTAACGTCACGACTCTTTAGCTATCTGACATATGGTAGTAACAAAGTAGCTTTTGTCAACTCGTTTACAGCACAGGGAATCTTTTTAAAATGTATACTTAATACACAAAAGAATAAAAACACCTTTAAGTGCTGCTTGAAAATGACTTTATATTGCGTAACTTTTGTTGCATCCAGTTGTAACCGTTGACCTTAAAGCTTAAAGTTTACATCGTTATGAATTGCTTTAGTTTGGTCAAGTTGTTTATTTGATTACATATCTGTGGTTGTGTGAATGGCAAGTTTACCAATTAGATGCAGCAGGATCTGTCAATGTGTAAACTTTGAGCCGGTTGAACCAGTGCAGGTGGAACAAACAAGGAAAATTGAAAGGAATTTCCTTATTATGCTGGTATTTGCTTTCCAATTTATTTAATTCAGACAATGCTTTTATCCGAAGAAATCTGATAGTGAAGAATTTCAAAAGCTTGTTTGTGTTTGCTTGTAAAACCTTGATAGAAGTTTTTTAAATTTACAGTATTTTCCGTATATTACACCAAGAGAGCTACATAATTCATTTGGAGATATTAACTGGGTTATGGATGAGACATTTTTTAGGTTTTATTCAAGTTTATATTGAAATATCCGACTTTTGATTATGGTCATTGGTGTCTTGACAATGCAGATTAAAATATTGTTGAGATCTCTCCTGAAACTATGCGTGACATTAACAGTTTCCATTTAATCTCATTAATATTTGGGAGAAACACTTGAGACATTAAAGAGATCTCCATTATGATTTTTATTGCTAATATGTTATAGGTTGACCAACTTGTTTTGGCACCTTGTATTGTACTTTATTAAGCGTTTGTTTGAAGTATTCTGACTTACATTTAGATTTTGAGGTTCGGTTGTGGGCTTTGTGATATGTGATGTGTGTTTTCGTAATTATGGAAAACATGATAAGTACGTCCTGGCTTTTCGTGTGGACATCTGTGGGAATTATGTCAGCTGGACGTTGGCACAATGCAAACTTTTTGTTCTTTAACATCATTTTACGTTTCTGTGCATTATATTGTCTATTGGCCTATCAAAGTAATTTTATACCTGCATTGAGCGGCAATATTACATGTTGAATGTTTATCACATCACAGTTCGAATCACAATATTTTTACATCACAATATGACTTTTTTGTCCAATTTGTGCAGCTCACTTTTATCAAACTGTACTATGCATAAATCAGCTATCTACCCTACTTACTAAATATTTCTATCAACATTTGAAAAACCCAATGACTGCCAATAAATGGACACAGCGTAAAGATGTATTAATAGTTTGTGAATGGGATCAAACAAAGTCTTTCATATGATTGACTTTGACTCTATGGACTTAAATATCAACAGGTGCGAGTATTCTGTGAATTTCAGTGAAGCCTAACATGTCCAGAGACTGAGCTGTGGAAAGATTGTGTTCCCTTCTTTATCTCATCTCACAGTGCTGTTTTATGGGTGTTTATGTACGTTTTCCATTCTAAAGTAGATTGTTTGTTTTTCCCTACCGTGTCGCCCCTGAAAAGAGAGTCCGCCTTCGGTGTGAACCTCCCTCAGGCTGTTGATTATCAGATCACGAGCGTAGATTTTATATTCCTCTCAGGAAGAAAGGCCTGTGTTTAGAGCTGCTGGCCATGCAGTCATTTCACAGATGGTGAGCAGAATAATCAAGTCTGTTTTGCACAGGTGAACAAAGCCACCCGAAGAGTTTATAAAACCCAATCTTCTGGCCATTCTTGCTTTGTAATGCACTTACATAAGATGTGTGTGGATAGTGTGAGTTGTAGTCTCAGCCCTGACTCCCTCTTCTCGGAGGTGACGGAGTGAATTGAGAAAAGGTTAGCTGCGTTGCTTTGGCAACTGTGTGGAATTGGACCCTGCGCTTGTCCTCCCAGGGGCACGTGAGGGTGTAGAGCTACAGAGATCTGGAAGCAGCTTGGTGTGCCGTAGTGATGGGTAGAAACATTAAGATTGGTGGCTTATCTCTAGCAGATTGCTGAATAATTCCGCTCCCATGGATGAGAACGAAACAGCTGCGCCAATACTGGGTTGCCTTGGTATCATATGTAGATTTCCTATTCATGGACATTCAGGTACATTCCCGTTCCTCTGACATCAGGCCATCAGATAACTTGAGGTGTATTGTTGTGTGTATAAACCAAAATGAAAGTAGTTTGAGGAGATTGTAGGGAGACGTTCGCCATGTCTCATGGAAGTGGGTTGTGAGTCGTGACTGGTTTTCTTTCCTTTTAGGATTGTGAATAGTGTTATGTGCTGTTCTGTCTTAGGTTAAGAATATATCGCTTTGCTTGCTCAAAGTGTGTCCTGCTTAGGCGTTTAAGACGAAACCAAACATGACATGCATGTTTAAATATGAACACTCAGATCCAAACACACCCTTAGGTGTTGAGCAAACACACAGAGTTTACCTACTGGGTTGCGGAAGGTACATTTGGATCTTCTGGGAATAATGTAGATTCGTGCTGTCCTTAAAACCAAATTAAAAAGACGTATTAGCCTAGACAGACAGTTTTCATCACAGAGCACTCTGACTGGACTGTCTCGAAGTTGTGGCTATTGAAAGGTGTGGGCGTTAATCTGTGACCTCATTTCCTGCGGTCCAGTGTGCTTCTCTCGCTAATCAGGATGTGTGTCGTTATTAGGTTTTTGTTAATGATGATGATAGTATACGAGCTAGACAGGCTTAAAGAGACCCTTGACTGAAGCTTAGCCTGATGTAGCATGAACCATTTTTCAATGTGAACTGTTATCCCATCGTCTACTGTATTGCTGAACGGTGATGGGTATAGTAAGAATAGTATTGTTCTTTTTTTATTGTCAGTTTTTGTCGACCTTTGGATGCTTTCCCTCTTAAATGTGTCACAGACCTTCTTACTATTCCATATTTTGCTAGTATTCAAATGATGTCCCTACAACCACCTGTTATCAGTTACTCTGTGCAAATGAAGAGCAGCGCACTGCATACTCTACTACTACACTTACCTTCTGCCCCATTCATGTTCATTATAATATATAAATATTAGAGATGTACTGATACAAAATTTCTCCAAGATACCAATAGCCGATTATGCACAGTGATATCCGATAATGAAAATTAATATTTCTTAACTTTCTGAATGTTATTAATACATATAATGACTATTAATATTGAACATCAAAATGGTGATGTTTCTTAACGTTTTCTATATACAGAGCACAAATTCATTGCATTTTCCTGTCTTCTTTTGATTGACTGGCTATATCGGCCCTGATCATCGGCTGTTTTAAACTATCAGCGGACAGCATAAAAAATTGCTTTTATCGACCGATACCAATTATTGGCCGATATATTGGTGCATCTCTGTAATATAAAAATTTTAATAAATGTTATATGGATTGCATAAAATGTGTTTACACAATAAGAAAATTCATTTTGTTTTATATGTTGATGGATATATGACTAGATAAAGGGGTATATTCATTTTCAAAAATATGAATATTCATATACAAAAATATTCATATACAAAGAAAGTTCAGTGATGGTATTAGATTGAACTAACTAAGTTACCTCCTTAATGTACTATCCACGTAGAATGACGCAATGTATGTCATATGCTCGCAAAAACAGTAATCTGTGCGATAACGCAACTGTTTCAAAACTTTACCATACCTATTTTGTATATTTTCACGCATGCTACTAGCACTGTAAATATGAAGTATGCCTTTACCATACTCGTACATCTCAAGGAAATGGCAATTGTCAGACATGGTTGCTGTTTAGTACAATCTAGTAATCGCATTAGCTCTCAACAAAGTGGTGGGCGTTAACTGGATGGTGGGGTTTCCACAGCCCATGAAAGTTAATCAGTAATGAGAGTGAGAAAGAGCCAAATTGGCAGAAACTGGAACCGGTTTTATTAGTTGAGCCTATAGACCTTAGAAAGACTGGTCTTCTATAAAAAAACTCTAAAGGTTTTATTATGGCTTTCAATGTCGAAAGGATCTGTGTAATGTACAAGTTATCTTGTTATTTGGTTTTGGGGATGTATCAGGAGGGTTGACTAGTTGTCTGACCAGTTGATTTTGTGAGATTGGGTAGTTTATCTACATATTTTTATTACTATTTTCTAGGACTGTGCGGTATTGAGGAAAAATGCGATAGCATGCTAAATAATGCGATATTCGATATGCGATACGATATTTCTTTTTCTAAAATCAATTTAAATTGTATTAAAATATATTAAAGTAATTATATAACCAACATATATTTCACATTATTTTAGGAAAAAGAAAGCATCACTACAACTTCTGAAAGTGAACAGCCATGTTTTACTGTTGCATTAAACAAATCTGACATTTTGTAAATAAACAAAAATAAATCAAACAAATTTAGCTTCGCGACGCGGATTGTTGATTGACTTGCGCCAGAGCACGTGCACGCTATCATGCACACGCACGCATATCCCAACTAACATCCGCGTGCCAGATAGACACTATACTATCCGCATTGACCAAAAACTTTGACCATACATAACTTTCCGAAGAATTAAATAGCTCATTTATCGCAAACCATCGCGATATGCACATGTGCGATATTTCGATAATTTCTACTATTTTCTACATTTTGTCCCATTCCATTGAACAGTTTTTAGACAGAAGAATGTCTCGCGTAAACGCCCCCTAAGAAGTTTGTTTGGATTCATGCAAAGGATAAGTCCATTTGAGCAGGCAAGAGAGCTGGTTCACTGCTTGAGTTTAAGCCGGGCTGCAGGAAGTCCACACAATGGCAGTTTCCCCTTATCCTTCCTGTTCATCACTCAACAACACTGCAGCAAAATAACCAGTTGAGAAGATTCAATCCACTGTAGCTGTTTCTCAACAGATTTTCCAACATTTGTCGCCCAGTTATGATTCACATTCTTCCCTCACGAAGTAAATGAACACGTTGCCACGTAAGTGTGTACCTGTTCCCGTGGTGTTATTCTGTGCTGGTGTTGGCTTTCTTCCTGCTCTGGGCCTAGTTAATGATTTCTGAGCCAGGAGCAGATGGTTGGAATATAAATTTTTCATCCAGATTAAGATATGCTGTTACATAATGGTGTGCCATTTTCCTTGGAACGGCAAATGTACAGCGATTTACAGCGACAGGCTTTAACAAATCTGTTTCCTCACACTGGATTTGAAGCTGACCTGTCAAAGATTTTGGTGGCATTTTAGCAGTCTTGTGAAGTCTGATGTGTGATATGATGTGAGGTCAGATGTGAAGCTTTGGATAAAAGCGCCTGCCAAATGAATAAATGTAAATAAATGTAATTAAAGACACTGTTGAACAAAGTGCCAACAATCTTTCATTTCTTATTGTGTTCTCTCGTTTTATGAGCAATGCAAATATTATCATTGCCAACGAAGAACTTCTTTAGGAAGACTATTATCTGTATGTCTGACCCATGAACTATGCCATAATGTCATTTTTTGGTACTTAAGTCGATAAATACTTATCATCACAAAATGCTACCCAGAAGAAATGAGTTTTTAATAAGAAATAAACAGTAAGTTCACTTCAGTACAGTAACAAAAACAAAAGACCCAAAGCAATAGGCTAATACATCAATCTGATTGGATGAATCATCATGTCACATGAACACATTTGTGAGTGTGTTTTATATTAATGAACCACGTCCAATTCTGCTTATCGATTCCAAAGTTGAAAAAAAAGTTAAATAAAACATTTCAGATATCAACCTGTATGGTAATTTAGACTGCAATTTAGGAGTGGGCTTCCTTGACTTTTAACAGACAGCAGGAATATGCTGCTGTCGCTTTAAGAGGAATGCAACAGATCCAGTACACTGATACTGTACACATGCGTTGTTTTTCGTCTGTTTCATCCGTTCACTTAAGACATAACCTACTATGTTTGTTAAGATACTCGACAAGAGGGGCATGTTGACCTACTTCGTGTGTGAATCTGTCCGTTTAAACGCTTCAAAGACAACTCAATATTTGCGCCATGTCTGAGACTTTCCTAATACGCGCTTCGGATCTGTTTTACGCATTATAATTTCTAACGAACCCTATTATAAATGCGTCGTCAGATTTAAGATGAGCCGCGGTCTTGCGGTTCAATTTTTTACCGAGAACCGTTACACCCCTAATGCTTGGGCAACTTATAACACACCAAAGACATAGAAAAACACATCTTCTCGCCATATGACCCCATTAAATTGGAATTAAATAGATATTTTTTACTTTGCCATATAACCATACCCTGTACATTTATTTAGGATTCCACTGATGTCATAACATAAGGATGAGTTTCCTCTAAGACCAGCCAATAAGTTTAAAATGGGATCGCTGGGCACATTGGCATGATTTCAAAGAGCCTTAATTATGGTTTCAGAGAGCTGGAATATAATAATAAGAGGTCTGCCAGATTTGACTTTGATCAGTTTTATGTCATTGATGTTTTGGTGATGGATTTATCTGGCGATCAAAGCATCTCTCCTGTCCATCCAGAGACACTAAGGATGTTGCAGATCAATAGTCAAAGGTCCCTTTCAACTGAAAAGTGGATAGGGTCATAATACATCTCTGATCTCTTTACAGTTCTGATTTTCTCCCTGTGTTTGGTTGTGTAAATCAATCTCTCCGACTGTGTGGAGGTGGGCGGCACAGCAGGGCGTTCAAAGAAACGTGCAACTCTCACGTACAGTTGCACCTCATTAGTCAGTAATTCTTAGTTCTCTTCTTGTGAGTTCTTGTGTTGACTATATATTTTTTATTATTTTAAAAACTGGAACTGTTGTTTTGTGAAATCCTACAAATGTTGTTTCTGTGTATACTATACTTGTAAAAACAAGAATTCTTGCTTTAACTTTGGTAGTTTTTTTGTTAAAAAAAAAAAGCACTTAAGTGGATTCATAACTGCTCTTTTACAAAGTATTGTTGCCTAGAAACGCATCACCTTCAGCAAAACTTGAGTAAAAAAATGTGACCGTGAAAAGCAAAGAAAGAATGTCTATATAACCTTTTATTTACAAATGTGTATTACACAACAGGTCAGACTGAAATTGTGTGCGGGTGTTTTAGTGGAACCAATTACACAAATTACGTGTCTCTAATGCTTGCGCAGTCGTGCTGTTATTTTAGCTCCAGTCGCCAATAAGAACGAGCTGTTCCTAGCTTCATACTCATTTTGAATTGTTAAAAAGCCTTCGGATGGATCATAATGTGTCATTAGGATGACACACAACCGTGGGTTTTTACTGATGTCAACCAGATGATGTCAGAGAGACTGACCAGTCAAACAATACAAAACTCCTGGTAAAGATGCTACGTTGGTCCTAAAGATGCTGTTACCATGGCAACGGAGCTCAAAAACGACCACTCACTCTCAAAGCGATATGATGTAATCTCTCTTTACTCCGAATCAACTTTATATTTGTGTTAATATTTACATTTTATACTTATTTTCTGATATAACATTTTATTTAGACCATTAGGCCTGCTTCATTTGCAGCTTGCGATTAGTAGTTTGTTTCTTCAAAAAAAGAATTGAAGTGTATAGAATTTATATTTAATTATATACTAATTTAAAATGCAAATGCTGTGTGTGTATAAGCTCGATTTGGAGACCAACTAAACCAATATAAAACCAGCTAAAACTTGTAAACTTTTTTTAGTTATTCTTTCAGCGGGGTTGTGCTAAACTGCCTTAATCCACAACAAAATATCCCGTACGGTTTCATCTCAACACACACACCTGCTACTGACCCAGTTCCCTTTTTTACCCTCCGCTAAACCGAACCTCCCCACAGAGACTGAATTACAATTAGAGAGAAAATTGAGGGATTTACAAAACATGAGGAGAGATGAAAGACATTTTAGAAAATATTAAGAAAAAAAGTATTGAGAAAATATTTATTAAATCTGATAAATCCGAGAATTTGGGAATAAGCTACTAATTTGAGTCATTTAAGTGCGCTTTTGTATTACTGATGGTAGAGGGAATGAGATTCATTGAATCGACGCATTGAATTGTTGAATAGTGATGATGTCATTGGGCACTTGAAAAACAGTATCTTAAAAGAGATGAAAGCATGTTGTGCTTCTCTACGTAAGTTAAAGCCATCGACCGCATCTGTATATTGTTATGTCATGCAACTTTCAGGTGTACTTGTGCGTGTTGTGTGATTTGCTAGATTTACTGGATTCAATATTTCAAGCTGTGCCATAGTTAAAACAAATGTTATGAATGTCCTTAAGGACATAGTGAAATTCTTCAGGAACAACAACACCAATAACAGAACCATAACATGTGACTGAATGCAGGTGAGGCTTCGGAACATATAATGTATTTTAATGGCATATTGGGAATAACATCTACTGCAGCTGTCTAGGGATGTAACGATTCACCGTGAGCTGGTTGAAAATCGATTATAATGTGTGACGATTCAAATCGGTTGAGGTGTGAACTGAATCGCAATACATTCTTTGAACAGCAGGGGCCGCCATGTTCACTGCAAACCTAAACGTGGACATGCTGATATTTCTTAATTGCAAATAAATCCAAGAAAAGCACAGAGAGTATAAGTTTGTTTATATTAAAGAGACTTTTTCTATTATTAATTTGGTATAAAATTGCAGTTTAGTTTTGTTATTTGAAATAATACATAATTTTATTATACAAAGAAACGTGAAGCATTTAAGAAATAATGCAAGGGAAGTTGTTCATTTCTAATTTGTTTCAACTCATTTTGTAAAAATAAATCGCGAGTAAATCGTGAATAAATCGCATCGTGAGATCAGAATCGTGAATCGCATCGCATCGAGAGCTGAATGAATCGTTACATCCCTACAGCTGTCAGTAACACCTGGTGAACTAATGCATATTGATTTAAAGTTATGTAAACATTCAAACACATCACATGTGATGATGAACACTTCATGTACATGTTTTGATTTAGAGTAATATTATAGTTATGTCAGAGATAAATTCCCTAAACTCCTATTGGTGATGTATCACTTTTTGTGAATAATTGTTTCGCAAAATTATTGTTTTGGAGAAAAGCAAAAATGCATGAATTTTTACAATTCCATGAAGCGTTTTTTTTTTTACTATAATCTCTTTCAAATCAAGGCATGTTCACTCTTAAAAATAAATGTGCTTGAAAGGTTCTTCACAACAATGCCATCGAAGAACCATTTTTGATTCCACAAAGAACCATTCAGCCAAAGGTTCTTTAAAGAACCATCTCTTTCCTACTTTTGTTAATCTGAAGAACCTTTTTTTGCGCCACAAAGAACCTTTTGTGAAACAGAAAGTTTCTTCAGATGTTAAAGGGTCTTTATAGAAACCAAAAGGTTCTTCTATGGCATCGAAGAACCTTTAGAAGCACCTTTTTTAAGAGTGTTGTGAAAAATTCCCTAATAAATTGTTGATGCATTTTATGTTGATTTCTATATAGCAATACTACACTCTTTATTCTTTTAACAGAATCCTCTGTTTTGTTTTTATTCCAGCTAATAAGTGCCCCGACCACATTGACTGTGCCAGGATGGGGCGGCACTTCTGCAAGCCTGGCTCCTCCCACTGTGGCCCCTGCCTCTCCCCATTGGAGGAAGATAAAATGGGACACTGTGTTGCTCGTAGGAGACATCATCCACAGCAGCGCCTCCACGGTATGGAATCTCTTCACACGTCCCCTGTATCACATACAATTTCTTGTAGTTTCACGGATAGTGATGCTGTGGCATCATGCAAATAAGGTGTGGGTGATGATCCCCTGGCATGTCATTGTCTAATCTGTCGCTATCTTTTCATGTATGAGCCAGCAGTGAGTCAGGCTGTTCTTTCTATTAAACCGAAGACTGTGTGTTTATGATCAGAGCCTTCTGTCTATGACTAATGCCATCATGAAACAGAGAATGTAATGATGTCGTGACCTAAACACAGATCCTGCGCCGGCCTGAGCTTCTGTTCTCATTTGTCCCTGTCTCACTCTTGATCCGGGGTTGATGGTAAGCGCTACCCTTAATCGCTTTCTTCTCCTCGTGTGCCGTGGGCACATGACTGAATTTAATCAGTCGGAGTGTAAGCAGGAATGCGTCTGTCTGTGTGCATCCTCTGAATGTAATTCCATGTGAGGAGTGCCCTCGCTACATGTTCCTTCTTTTTCAATCTATGTACTGCAAGCAGGAAGCTTTGGAAACATATCTGTGGCGGTTAGGAGGCTGACGTAGGCGTGGAAAGACTGACTAGAATCTTAAAGGAAGTTTTAAAGGGCAATAGTTTGTTAGGTTAAGGCGTAACTTGCTGTATAAGAGTTTACAGAGCAAACTCTCATGTGATGTGTCTGTGTATCGTTGCTATTGGAGAACAACATTGGCTGGTAAAGTGAAATGAGTATTTCTGGCATATTTAATTTGGGCAAATTATCATCCCTCTATATAGGGATGGTGTCACTGAATAGACATGAAGAGAGAGAGAGGCAGGCAGGGAAGAGCGTGACTTCAGTTAGTAAATACTTGCTAGGACTGAAGCACTGACACAAATGAATTATCGCAATGACAGAAACAGTTTTACATTTTTGCTCTTTGCTTAAATATGTTTGTGAATCATGCATAATCTGTGAATAATTTGAGGAGTCTTTAAAGCGTTTTGTATGTCAGAAAAATTGCTAATGTGTTTACCGAATCCACCGCTAGATGGCAGCACAATTGTGTCCAAGACTCATCTTAACCAGCAAGTAATACATATTTTATTTATAAAGTTGAGACGAATACATAATTTTAATATTAATATGAGCATTGAAATGGATTAAATTGTAAATAAAACTGGAGAAAGATATGCATATATTGTGCTTTTTTTTTACAAAGCATTATGATAAACACTAGTATAATAAATGCAAATTTGAATGAAGTTGTTTGCCTGGCTATCCCATAACTCCAAAAATATCTAATTATTATTTTGTCAAGACACACGTTTTGTGCAATATTTGTCAAGAATTAACAAAGCTTTATTTGCATGAGCATAAAGGAATATTGCCCCAGTATTTAAGTACAAATACAGATGTAGGGAAATATTAAAGTACGATTTTTAGACAATTTTGTGAGTGATTTATTTGCATAATGCTGTGTGTTGTACATAGTTGCTAGGGTGTGGCTATAGCCTACTTAGTCTCTATAATATTGGTGTATACATGTGTCTCTCTGTGCCTGTGTGATTTTTATTTTTTGTCTGTTTTATTCTTGGCCAGACAAAAACAGTACATCCAGTCATTTACATTTATTCATTTGGCATTTAGAAAAGTAACAGAACGGCTCTTTTAAACAAGCCACAAAAAACATCTGCCACACACCTGTTTCACAACACTTAGTAAGAATTGACTCATCATTGTGATTTCATAATCATTTGAATACTTGAGTACATCAATTTTTATTCAGTATTTGTCATCTGTACATCCTGTTAATGGATAAATCACACACAGATCCACATATCAGTTCCATCAACCCTCCTCCTACAGTACAGATGCTTTGTCCCGCCTCCTTTGACACCTGCTGTGGTGGACACTATACAGCTTGTGCTGTGGGGGTGTTTAGACAGTAACAAAGCAGACAGTTATATGTGCTGTTGTATCACATCAACCTTGTTCCAGCAGGCAGATGGCCAGTCTTTTATAGATTACACCGATACTTTCCTGACAATAAACTTTCCCTTTTTATCAAGAGCTCAGATCTGGTATCACTTTAGTGCACTAAAGGGCTGAAGCAAACATGTGGTTTATTTAGTCTAAATTTTCATAATCAAAATATTTTTTTATATTACGTATAGTATATGGCAAATTCACATAGAAATTCTGAAGAATATTGGTAATCGAACAACAGAGGTACCCATTCACTTCTATTGTACGGACAAACCCAATGCAAGTCAGTGGGCACAGCCGTTGTTTGGTTACCAGCATTTTTCGAAATATCTCTTTTTGTTTTTAAAATGACAAAAGGGTTAGTAAATAATGATGGAATTTTCATTTTTTTGGTGAACTATCCCTTTAAACTAGATTTGGGCTGGTATTCAAAAATAGAGTTTGTTGTGATATTAATTATGTACAATAATGTTTATGTGGGCAATTTTAAATTCCGTAAATAATTCTAGGTAACATATTATTTAGGTTTTTTTTAAATAAAGGTTACATAAAACATGATTTAAAAATTAAAGTTAGTTTATCTTTCACCGCAATTCAACATTACGGCAATACCGAACACAACGGTAAAAGGTCTTTATTTTAAAAGGTAATTATCGTGATACATTTTGGAGGCCGTCATATGCCTAGCTTGCATGCACTGCAAGTCACTTTGGACAAAAGTTCTCTACCACATGCATAATGTTTCTTTTCTAGTACAGAACTATGAGCAAAGGCAGATGCTCCCCCATTACCCCATCCACTGGCCACACACACACAAATACACACACAGTCAGGCTGGTTGCCAGGGGGAAGGTCTTCTATAGTCTTGGAATGCAGCTTACTGTCTGGCCAACCGTACCATTAAACCATGCGCTGTCTTTGTATTCTTTTTAAAGCGTGTAAAACAAACAACGCCCTGGCACACTCTAGCTGTCGCAGGACACACACAGTCCATAACCTCTAAGTGTTTTGGTCTCAGAATGTCTACATGATTACAACAGAACAAAAAATGAAAAACATTTCATTTCAAATCAGCATTTCTCGATGTATTGTGGCCATTCCAGTCCAGTGTTTGTTGAATTTCAACCAAATCAAACCTTAGGAGTGACATAAAGTCATCCAACAGCAATGTGAAAGACTGACAGCATGACAAGATTAAAACTGAAAAAAGATGATCACATAAAAATAATTTTTGAACTTTTCCTGAATACATATACAATAAATAGTACAAACTGTTATATGACTTCAAAAGGAATATGAACTTGTTTTCTTTGCAGTATTTGAGGTCTGAAAAACGACAGAGCATCGTTTCTGGTATTTTGACCTGTTTCTCCAGTTTTCATTTTATGCAACAACAAAAAAATGCAAATAGAAACAGTATTTTTATTTGAAATTTGGGAGAAATATTGTTAGTAGTTCACAAACTGAAACAAAAACGAACATTTTACCTAAACACATACCTATTAATAGTCCATTTTAAAATCAGAATAACAGTTTCTTTCATTTTTCCACGGCTGTATATGATACGTTTTACATTAATCATTTTTTTATTCTGTACCATATAAATATGTAATTATACCATACCGTGATGTATATTAAAGGGATAGTTCACCCAAAAATAAAAAATCTGTCGTCATTTACATCGTTTCAAACCTATGTGAATTTCTTTGTTCTGTTAAACACATAGAAAGATATTTATAAGAATGTTAGCAATTTTCAATTCTGTGACATCATCCCCTACCATAGTAGGGAAAAAATATTGTATATTTTGTTGTTCTGTTGAACACAAAATGAGATATTTTGATGAATTTAGGAACACAAACAGTTCTGGGGCACCTTTGACTACCATTTTATGTTTCCTATGGCAGTCAATGATGTCACAGAATTGAAAATTGCTAACATTCTTCCAAATATCTTTCTCCGTGTTCATAAGAACAAAGTAATTTACACACGCATGAAAAGACATGAGGCTGAGTAAATGATGACAGAATTTTCATTTTGGGGGGAACTATTCCTTTAAAGTATGATCTGATGTCATCGCTCTACTATGGATGTGCTAAAAATATATTATTGTGTTTTTTTATATGTAGAATCTTCTCCACCTGAAGTTGATGAAGAAATCGACTATCTGTCCTCTGTCATCATCAAGCAGCAAATTTCAGAACAACAGTCAGGTAACTGTTTTAAAAATTGTGGTTAAAGGAAGCGTGCGCACACAGCCCACACAGGTCTTAATTTAAAGCGAACCTTTTTATGCACCTCGCTCACTCTTCTGTGAAAGCCTAGTTTCTGTTTCAGTGCACATATAGTGTCCGTTAATGCTGTGACTCATAATAGTTGCTCTGTGTGGCCAAAGCGTTAGTGTTTTACATGGCAACAATGAAAAACATTTGCAATAACAAAGAAGATGAACATCATGAACAAAACTGTATGCAAAGGTCACAGAGAGGATGGAAAATCAAACGCTCATGATCATGAGATACTAAATGATGACTGCTTGACGAAAAAGAAACAGGAGCCCGGGGGAATTATTGAAAAAATGTGAAATATTTAAAAATTGTTCGAATAATTTAAAGAACGAAATAAAGATTATGAGATAAAACAAAATGAGGAAAAACTGTTTTTCTCATTTTCCTCTTTTCAGGTTCTAATTCACAGTCGTCTTCACAATCACAGTCACAGTCGAGTCCGAACGGTCTGTCTCACTCCACGACTGTCGAGCCAACGACCAGCAGCCCATCAACACCAACACACAGGACCCCTAAACCCCCCAAACCACTCACAGACTCATCCCACCGCCACGGGCCAATCGTCAGCCCCCATTCTTCCAAAGACAGCCTGCTAGTCTGTACGTATCTCTGTCAGATAAGATCAAGTTGTTTAGTTGTCTGATCATGTAAATCAACGAATAGAACGTGATGCTAACAATGGCAAAGTTATGGGTTAGATTGCTAAGAAACACAACAAGACAATATACCTTGAAGTCGATGGGGACATAAGTGCTCAAAAATGTCGTTTTCTCAGTTCATCTGAGGATGTTTGTAGCATCGTTTGGATTTTATCAATTGGTTTGGCTGGCCCACATCCCAGACAGAGATGCCATTATAACAGCATCATGTCATATGATGTTTTGTCATTTATAACCACTAAATATAATTTATGTCTTGTTCTGAAATCTAAGAAGACTTGTGATTTTCTTCTTTATCCTCCATCAAGAATCAATTTTCATGCTCCACACTCATTGAAATGCCACTGAGAATTTGCCTTAAAACTCTGCCGCTGTGAGTTGGGTTCACTCGGCCTCACAAAGAAGGGTTTACTGATGTAAAATGTTCTTGTTTTGACCAGCGTCTCATAATTTCTCTTCTCATTGTGTGTGCGTTTGTTTCAATGGGAGCAGTGATGATCTCTTTGTGCATTATTGTGGTAACAATGGCTCTCATCCTCGCTGCTGTCTGCTGGGTCCGGTAAGATCAGTCTGCTTGTTTGCACTTCAGAAATGACTAGTTCAGCCAAAAATGAAATAGCTGTCGGGATTTGCACACCATTTAGTTTCAAATTCATATGCTGTTTTTTGCATAGCTTGCTGATAAACGCCAACAAATTAAAGAATGTTTCACAGGAAAGATAGGGTGGTTAAAATAACTGTGAATAAATGATGAAAGAATAAGGAGATTTATTGGAAATAAACAGAAATCGTGATAACATGCATTTATAGATGGTTTCATCGGACGCCCGCGTCTGGCCCGAAGTTAAATTCTGGTCTTCGTTTGGTTATAATATAACAATTTATTCTATATTTAATTTATATTAATGTACATTTATATTCATATTTATTTATCTAATATAATTAAAACTTCTTAACAGTTGCGGAGGTCTACCAGAAGTTAAGTTTGGGCCACATAACGTTTGTTGTTACCGCTGAAACCGTCTATGCCCATCTAAACGTCAGTGTTTCTTGTTGTTTTTTTGTTTGCTCCTTACAGGTCACAGAGAGAAAGTTATCTGGCTCAGAAGGTGGATTACCCTGCGTCTCAAGCCACAGGCTCCAGTAATAATCACACCTCTGTAAGCTCCTCCCACATGAATGTTATAATGCCATAAAGTTATTTATCTCCAATACCAACACAAGTTGGTTAACATTAGTCAAGAGCTCACTTCAATATGTCTTTTGAATTTAAGAGATGGATGGAATGTACAGTATATCAGACTGTTTCGCTCTCTGTGTTGTAGTCTGGGGATAAATCTTTGGCTCACAGTGCCCAGATGTATCACTACCAGCATCAAAAACAGAAGATGCTCTCAATGGAGAAGTAAGCATAATGCATAGTAATACTCGAATTCATTTAGTAGAAGGATTAAACAATACATTTATTCCCAATCGTTGGTTGTTTCTTTGTGGTTTCAAGTATCACGAAATGTTTGAGATCTTATAATCAGTCATAGAAATTCATGGAGTCTTGTTAAGCCTCATGGGTAGTATCAAGACCTGAGGTCTCTCCTACTTGTTTCTTGTCTGTATTGCACACGAATGCAAAATATACCCTAAAGAAGAAATGGGTTGTTTTGTTTTAGGCACAAAACGGAGCCTAAAGTGTCGGAGTCTGGAGCAACATCGGATGAAGAAAACGAAGAGGGCGATTTCACTGTGTATGAGTGTCCTGGACTGGCACCGGTGCGTAGATGTTATGCCATCACTCTCTCTTTCTTATATTCCTTTAACTTCTATAATACCTTGAACTATTTTAGTTAACCCCCCAGTTGCCGTACAACTTGTATAACTGCTTGGCTCTCTCTTCATCTTCAGACAACACATCTCTGCAGTTTCTCAGTAAATATTGATGATTGTTTTGATGAATTAATATAATTTAATTAAATGACAGACCTAAATTAAATATAAAAACAACAGGAGGGATCTTTCACAAATATCAGTAACAACAGAAACGTGAAGAAGGATTTGTGCATTTGTAAAGCTGTGGGTTACTATACACATAAGTGTAGAATAATAATTTAAAGACCATTTAAAATCTTTTATTTATTTTAAGTATTTTTTCCTTTTTTCGCTTGCTTTTGTAGACTGGAGAGATGGAGGTGAAGAACCCACTTTTTGATGACTCCACCTTAAACTCCCAGAGAAATAACAAGTGACCTGGATCCACACACCTGCATACTTTTATAATACACAACGCACCTAACACGCCTAAAGCATTCCTCCATAGGGTGAAGCTAAACAAATGTATGTTTTCCTGGAATATTTTTGCTAACACATCTCGCTCAGCCCCACCAGAACAAACTATAGAGGACACATAACTCAACACCTGATGATGTAGATAAATAATCATTTCAAATAAAACCGAATACAGCAGTAGTTGAGAGTTTTTCATTTAGAGGCACAAATACGAATGACTTTTCACACTGGAAACATGACTGGATTTTAATGCACTTTCTTTATACCACATCTTAGTTTTGCAAACTTTTATGTCACATTCCTTTTCAAATCAGTCCTCTCTAGAGTTGAATCTATATATAAAGCTATTTTATATAAAGCTCCTTGAGCTTGATGGTTTTTTTTGTAAATCAGTGTTTTTGGTTGACGCTGCCTCTTTAAATGTGATGTGGTTGGGATTATTGTGTACAAATACACAGTGGTCTCGATCACATTTTCTTGTGTTATTTGTCTTACCTGATCGATATATAATTTTCTGTATTGTCCGCCTTTAGTTGTCTTTGTCAGTGGTGGTCTCAAAGAACATAATATATTAGATTTTTTTGTTTAGAACTCCCAATTTGTCACTTTAGTTCTGTAATTTTCCTTATTGTTTGTACATCCTTCAATGAAATATGAAGAATATTTCTCCATCTCTTTTCTCTTAATATATTTTCTGTCTATTCCTAAGTAATGATCGAAATCATTTGATATAAAAGGTTGTGTCAGGGAATGGAAAAGTACTTGGAATGAAACATAGATATTATGAAGTTCTTGTCCTCAAATCACTTTAATGTAAATAAATCAAATAAATCAACACAAACAGTATAATATAGTATTTTTTCTGGTTTTGTTTTGTAGGATACACACTGAGCTATTTTCTGGTGTGGTGATAATGGCATTATGGCATGTGAGCTATAAACCAATGAAATTAAATTATACCAGCGTTGCTGTAGTCACTTCTAAATGTTAAGATTGAAGGTCTACTGTTGTTATACTACAAATATATATAAGATGGCTTATTTCGCACCGATACATCCAAATTGAATGCATATAGTCTCTAAATATTTATATAAGTGGTTACGATGGTATATGGCAATTAAATAAATATATTTCTAAAGCAAATATTCAGACTATAATAAAAACGATTAAAGATAAAAAGAAATTAAAAATCTTAATTTTACAGTGTTTATTAGGGATTGTGTTTTAATATATATACGTAAAGCCTCTTTTTAAATAGATGACCAAAACTATAGTGTTAAAGGTGACATTACAAAATAAATTACATTTGTGCATCACAGGTCCAAACATTAAGTAAAAAAAAGAAAGAGAAAACATGGGTATAGTTGCTTCGACTAATAAAAAATAAATTCAAAAGTAAATGTTTGACTATATCTTTAGCTTTGGGAAGATTTTAGGTACCCCCATCTGAAAAAATATTACATTTATTTCATTTTTATTTATTAAATTAAATTAATTTCGTTAGTAGTTTCTTGCCACACTAAATAACGCTCTCTTGTTGAAAGTAATCACAGCTTGTATGTTTGTCGACTCCAACTCAACCAGCTCGACAGAACGAGACAACCTCCCCCATGTAAAAACTGTTTTCTGCAATGGGCCACTTAACTGCCCCATAAGGTGTGGTTCAGGAGCCCATCACAGATCCAGCCTCAATGAGGTGCCTATGGGGGAGAGCCATTAAGAGCCATTGTAACTGTGAATGGTGAGGAAGGCAGCCATAGGCCACCCGATCAAGATATGTGGGGAGAGAGGCAGTGGTCGTCAGCAGGGTGTCAAAAGCAATCAAAAGGCCATTGGACAGGTTTTATAAAGCGAATGGGGCGCAGGGAAGAGGTCACATACTTATATATCCACTACTACACTGTAAACGTAAAAATAGGGCACAATATATTAAATAAAGAAATTCCCGAATATTTTTTACTGCTGTTTCACCTGTATTAAAATGTTGCATTGCATTGTGCTTTAGCGTTAACAGAAATGTCCATAAAATTAAGGGCTAATGTGCTGGCAGAAAATGACCAGTACATTCATTTTATAAAAAAGATTTGACAATCACTTGTTTAAACGTTGTCTCAAGTAAACATATTTGCACTCAAGGAACGTGGTGCAGCCCAGATGTGTATTAAATGAATCACTTAAATTCCCCAAAATCACTACATTATTTCTAATGTACTAGTTACGTAATAATTGTGTTTCCACAATACCAATATTTGTTTTTTTCCACATTTTGCTGCTTTGCTCGATGTTCAGACTCCTGCTAACAATATAGCAGTTAGCACTGAAATAATGCACATTTATGGCACTGATGAGATTCCTATCCAGATAGTCTAGAAGAAACACTTCTAGACTTAAAATAAGATCATATTTGATCTTAATATGAAGATAAAATGTTTTGTAAAAAAATAGAAATAAAACAGGAGTCCTTGTATAGATGCATGCAGAAGTTTTGTGAAATGCTTTTTGTCAGACTTGTTTCCTTCCTCTTTAGATTTTGATCTTCAAGAACTTAGCGCTTCATGCACCTAAGCATCAGGTGTAAACAAGGGTGGGGTGCAGCTGTCTCTCCATATAACCCGAGAATCAACTTAATGCAAAAGCACCATCAATCTAAAAAAATCGTGTTATATAGAAGTTATGTAGAACCAATCCCAGTTTTTTTATGTCTTATCTGAAGACATAGGGTGCACACGCACTCAAGTCAGACCCTTCTAAAAAGCAACCTGGGAGTGTTTTGGGCCTAAATCCTGTTTCAGCCGCCCAGTGACATCACTTTCTTCTCCTCATGTCTGTACTTTACATAACAATTCCCATCCAAGTCCATGGGCCAGCACAATGCCTGCAGCAGTGGTTTGATGTCTTTTAAAACCTTTGACTGGCCCCCGAGGCCTCCTGTGTGTCTTTTCCTCAGCTTTGTAACCGGGCGAGATGGAGACCTCAGATGTGACCTATAGCTCTTGGTCTGCTGGAGTGTGTTTGAAGGCAGGGGGTTGATTGTTCTAGATTTGAGTTCGCTGCTTGTACTGATGGTGCTTGGCGGGTGTGTGTGTGTGATGGCCTGGGTGGGTGGTAGCGGGCTTCAGAGGGATTAGACGTATAGGTAAAAAGGCAGGTTAAACAGTGTATGTGCGAAATACATTATAGGTGACCTTACCAACCTGTACCACGTGTCCATAACTTTTTGCAAGTGTTTGTAATTTATGAAGACCTTCTTTCATTATAGTGTGTGGTCATGTTAATGCAGGATAAAATTGCAATAGTATCACTGAAACTTTTTCTGGCGTTTGTTTCGGGGGAGGGGGTAGGGTCTGAATCAAAGGGTTGCGACTTATTGTTCAGAACTGAAAGGCAGCTAATGGCCGGCCATCGCAACTCTGAATCTGGAAGCTGCGGGGTGCCCCGGGCTCTTCTTGCACAATACCTCCCCCATCTACTTTCCTGTGGCGCGTCTTCCTGCCGCAATCTGCACCGATCGCCTCTGTCGGGGGGCGCACAGCTGTATCGATGCGTCTGTGGCTCTTCTCCAAACCAAACCTGAAAACCTACTTTATTCCGAAGTGAATGAACCCAGCGCGCCACTGGATGGATAGATGCTATTCCTAGGCAGAAATTGCTGCGTGCGCACTATAACTGTCTGATATTGATACCATTTAATTATTTTAATTCATGTCAGTTAGCTTTGTGATTATGTGAACGCCAATTTATTTTACGTACCAGCTGTTTTTACGCATTACACATTATTATTAATCTGTTAAAAACACGTTGATTTTGTGTAGCCTACGTTAAAAATGCAGTGAATTGACAAAAGTTAGTTCACCTTCACCTCAGTATCTTTTCTTAAGCGGCGTGTAAGTGGGAGATGTGACGCTTGTAATCCAATTGCTTATCGGCAACCGCTGCGATATCAAAGACAAACATTTCACCTCGTCGCTCTTATAGACAAATAAACACATAAAAACAGGTGATCTGTTAAAAGCTAGACAGTACTGTGTTTAGAGAATACATTTTTGTTCATCAGTTGATCCAGTTTGTTTACGATCCAATTTGTTACACAAATTCACAAATTTGTTAAGTTATACATATACGTTTCAAAGCTATAGAGTTTGAATAACTGTTCACTTATTTACAATAAAGTTGGTCACTTTCCCACGGATGTCCAACAATGTCAATTTAAAGGCGCATTAAGTGGAGATTACTGAAATAAATGTTTATATTCATGATTACTTAATGTGACGTGAATATAAAACACACGCAGCCTACTGTGACTATGTATCAACTGGGGGCCTATTTGCATTGTAAACACTATGAAATGACTTGCACATGCATATCACAAGGGATAACAGGGTGTTAGCCTATTTAAAAACATGAATTTTACTTATGGGCAACACTTTTGGAAGAAATATGTTGTCATTTGTGCACTTTTAGAAATCATCCAATGCAAAAATACGTAGAGAATCTCCACACATTCCCAAACGTGTCCTCACCCAATGAGCAAACCAAGTTCATTCACAAATTCACCGTCAGCTGTGGCTTATTGTCTCAGGTGACCAATAGGAGAGGAGATGGCTAAGACCCCAGCCTCCATCTTCAATTGATTAGGAAAACCGGTGTAGGACAGGGCCAGATTTGAGCTTTGGAAGTTGGTGATCTTCTGGCCTAATTGATGGCCGTCACAGGCGCACCAGCAAGAATTGCGCACGTTTCCACATAGTCTAATATTGAAGCGCGCGTACTGAGGAGAGGACATTTCGTGCCATTCATTAAAGCTTGCGTTTGTAACATTTACAAGCACGGTTTGGCATGGAGCCATTGATCGCCGTTTATTGATTACCAGACTAGCATCGACGTTTTCTTGCCTGAAGTTTAAAGCGATTTGTTTGAGAACATGACGGAGCGTCTCCACAGCCCGAATGGAGCGGACTGCAGCAGCCGACCGTACGAGATTAACAGGGCCATGTATTCTCAAACCCCAGGCATGGATGGACTTTGCGGCGCGTCGTTACAGTTCGCGCACGGCATGCTTCAGGATCCGAGTCTGCTTTTTAACAAGACCCATTTCAATGGCGTCAACCCTCCGCCGCCGCAGAGTTTCTTCCCATTTTCAGGCGATTTTAAGTCTAATGATTTACAAACTGCTGATTTTATGCAGCCCAGACCCTGGTACCCATTTGCGGCACCCGAGTTCACCGGCCAGGTCGCTGGGGTCACCACAGCCGCCCAGCCAGCAAACATCAGCCCACCTATCGCTGAAACGAGGGAGCAAATCAAGATGCCTTCTGAGGTCAAAACGGAGAAAGATGTCGATGAGTACGCCAACGAAGACAACAAACCTCCATCACAATTTAATCACCCCCCTGGGACATCATCTGTGGCCACCGGAATGTACTATTCCACACCATGGAACCCTTCCTTTTGGCCCGGCCTGCCTCATATCACGGCCCCTGCTAATATTTCTCAAGCTCCTCCGACACCCACGGCATCATCTCCATCTCTATCACCATCTCCACCGGGGAATGGCTTCGGAAGTCCGGGATTTTTCAACGGGGGCTCTGCGCAAAACATGGCCTCTGGCCAGGCGCAAACTGCTCCGCGAAGTAGCGGATCGTCCAGTGGAGGGTGCAGTGATTCCGAGGAAGAGGTAAGATTTCAGTCCTCATTTTAACTGCGTTTTCTGTAAATTTGTAGTTGTGTTATTACTATTTTTAATGATTTTAGGAGAATCTAACTACAGAGAATTTGGAGCAGTTTGCTAAAGAACTGAAACACAAGCGCATCACGCTGGGTTTTACGCAGGCAGACGTTGGACTCGCTCTGGGAAACCTGTATGGTAGGTTTGCTGCTCCTAACTATAATATTTGCATGTGCATAAGTCGACTGGCCCGCAGTTGTTTAAATGTAAATTTTTCTGTTCAGGAAAAATGTTCAGCCAGACAACCATTTGTCGTTTTGAGGCGCTTCAGCTTAGTTTCAAGAACATGTGCAAATTAAAACCATTACTACAGAGGTGGCTAAACGAGGCTGAAAACTCAGAAAATCCACAAGATGTAAGTACATTGCACAGTTTTTTTTCAAATCTAACCAGTGCTTTAAAAATAAATGGCCTTGCCATTGAACTTGATGTTGCAATAGACCCATGTTTGAATGACTTTCAGATGTACAAGATTGAACGGGTTTTTGTTGACACAAGAAAAAGGAAGCGGAGAACCAGTTTGGAAGGCACAGTCCGCTCTGCTCTCGAGTCGTACTTCGTGAAATGCCCTAAACCCAACACTCTGGAGATAACACACATATCCGATGACCTAGGCCTGGAAAGAGATGTAAGCATGCTTCAGTGTCATTTTGTTCAATCGTTGTAATGCTTCTATAGAGATCGCTGGACCTAAACTGTGGGGTTTTTTTTCAGGTGGTACGCGTGTGGTTCTGCAATCGTAGACAAAAGGGAAAGCGCCTGGCGCTGCCCTTCGATGACGAGTGCGGTGATGGTCAGTACTACGAGCAGAGCCCTCCACCTCCCCCCAACATGGGTGGCACAGTTCTCCCAGGGCAAGGCTATCCCGGACCAGCCCATCCTGGAGGAGCCCATGCCCTATACATGCCAACCCTGCACCGACCGGAGGTCTTTAAAAATGCCCTGCACCCCGGGCTGGTGGGTCATCTCACCAGTTAAACTAACCAGCTCTCCACCCATCTTTGTCTAAACACCTGCGTCACATTCCTTGGGTCCAGAAGACCTTGAAAGTTGCATGCCAACGATGAATTGCTGTTTATAGAAAACCAAATAGCAGATTTATTTTTATGTACATTCCATGTTTAATTGGTTATTTTCTAATGTGCCTTGGGACACTCTGTGTCTGGTTTAGGCTGTGCCTATGCACAATAGCAGCCTGATGGGTCTTTTTTTTTTAATGGATGATTCGTTAAACAATGTGTTTGCACAAGTTCAAATATAATTTTATAGTTGTTTTTATGACTTCTTACTGCTCATGTTACATTTTTAATGTACATAATGTTTGTCTCTATAGTTCCAAATTTGGCGACCTCAAAGTTTTCATGTTTCTGTGTAATTCTAAATGCATAAATGTGTTAACGGGCAGCAAATTCAGGTCTTTGTATTTTGACTAAGGAGATGGATTTATTTTTCTTTTATCATTTGGAGGAGACCTTTTCAGATGGTCCCCAAAGAACACCAGTCACTGTTCTTCTCTAAATGCCTGCACTCTCCTCCCATCTCAACCGAAAAGATTTCTGGATGCAATAACTTTTAATCAGGGTGATGTAGATAAAATCTGCTGCCAGTTGAGTTTGATGTGCCTTATTCTGTTCACTGTTCCTGCTCTCATCCCTATGCATGTAAATGGAAGCCATATTTGATAATTTATTGAAATGCTGCTCTATTGCAATCCATACGATACAATATCTCTCTGTGTAGCAATTAAATCAAAACCCATTTGACACTCATTTCTATCTTCTGCTTTGGCCTTGTTTTTGCAGTTATGTCTGTTTTGTAAACCAGTAGTTTTGCTTCAGGATACAGATTTTGCATTAGACGTAAAGTGGTGACTGTTCAAAATTGGTCAAATTAACGTATCTAAATCCAACACTACAATTAAGTAATTTAACTAATTGCCAATTTTGGACCAAAACATATTGTGGTCTGCACAAGTCATCTTTAGTTTTCTATAAATTGGACCATTATTGTACCATTTGCAGTTTGTTCCTTGTTTTTTAGAATGAGGACATATAATATCGTTCCAGTAGTGTAACGGTAGAGCGCATATTTTTAACGCACACATGCATATATATATATATATACTGTATGAAGTATATGGGTATGACAAATAAACTGTAAATGTGTCCTTTGTGTGACAGTAAAATTTTAGATAAAACTAACAATGAAGATAAATCTTGCCATTTTAATAGTTTATCAACAGTTTGTTTTCAAAATTTTTGCTTTCACACCATAGGATACATGTACAGCATATTATATGCATTTTACATATTTATATATTACAGTATATTATAAAGTATTGAATAGCATAGAATAATGTATGCACCTATTGCACAGATAAAATCATTTGTCAATTTCATGAATGTAAATGTTATGTTTCAACCTTCTTATTTTCCCACTTTGTCTGTCTTCAAGTAGATAAATTCATGGCAAAATACTATGATGTTTATGAGTGCTACGTCCATAAGCTTTTTTATTTTACTTTACATACATAATTATATGGTTTGTTGCATTATCTTTGCATTTTTACGCCACTTTCCACAACCCCCTTTAGAATCACTGTTAAAAAAAGACATGCAAAGTATGTTACCTCAAAATAACTAACGTTGTCACAGCCTTCAAGGACGTAAGCATGTTGACAGGGAAGGAAACGGGTTAATTTGTTGTGGTTTCAGTTTGGCACCGGTGCCTCATAAATGTGATATTTCACACCAGCATCTTTGTTGCATGCACGGGTGCACATCACCCCTCTGTGCTTAAATGACTCGAGTGTTCCGGGTCAAATTCACAGTAGCATTGCATTCTTCTGACTACCATAGACGTGTTAAGTGCCTAAAGGCAGAGCTGGGTAGATTACTTAGGAATTGAAATCAGTTACTGATTACAAACTACTAGGCAAAATTTGTAGTGAGTAACGTAATCCCTTAGATTACACATTTCTTGTAACGTCATCTGACTACTTTTTGATTACATTTATACATTTGTTTACAAGTGTCTGTTTTATCTTTACCTGGTGTATGTGTCCACAACACTTTTCTTGTTAAATTTTATTAAATTATATAAAATTATAAAAGTACATGAAGTATTAGAAGTTAATAAAATGCCTTTATACTAAATTACTGCAATACAACAGCACATGTAGTTAAAATAAAAATAGTTAAAGAATAGAAAAAACCCTTACAGTGTACATATTAGGACTGGTTAAAAAAAATAGATTCTTCGATTTTAATTGATCTTAATTTTAACTAAACGATATCGATTCTGGAATTCTCGGAATCTATGCGTGTGCTTTACTACAAGGATTTGAATATCTGTAGTTCGCCTCTCGTCCTAAAGATGTCGCCATCACTTGCGTTGATATTTATGGGCCTGTTTTGAACGTTGAAATCTGTTTTATTTTAGTTTCATGTTGTTATGAATTTAACTGTTAAAATAAAAATAAAAAACAAAAATGTTGGTTACTTGTTTGGTTACACAAAGTAAAAATAAAAAGTAATTCCAAACATAATTGTGTGGGTTTTGTTAAAGCTGAATAGGAGGGTTTAGTTACCAGTGTATCTATTTAAATATAGATTCCATGTCTGCAAAACCAGCATTTTAATCTAAGTACTGATAACTAATCGACGTTGAATCGAATTGAAACCACATAAATAAGAATCGAATCGAATCGCCAATTTGGTCGCAAAACCCAGCCCTAGTAAATATCAAGTGTAGATACCAAATCAACGTAAATGGGTGTAATATTCATGATGGGCAAAACAAAAAGTATTCAGACGGCAATCTGACAATAATATTATAATCTAAACCATAAACTTTTGTCAGCATAATTTAGAATCATAAATACCTGCATATATTATAGCCACATTAATAACAGTTTGCTAATAGAAAATATAAATGTTCACAACAGAAAGACTGGATTACAAATGACGGGTACACACAGTCGCAAAACAACAAAATCAAATTGTGAAAGATTAAATTTATCACCCACCTGTGTTTGGGATTATTTTAAACAAAATCTTAATTAAACAATGGAAATGTCAATATTTTTCACAAGTATTACCTTTGTGAACAAAAATTTGAAAATCGATCATATATTGAGAATGCTGTGCATGGACAATTCAGCAGCACAAATCTTTTTGGATTTATGACTAATGCAGTTTCGCAATGAATGTTGTGATTTGCACTAATCGCGCAAATCATAGTATTATTGTTGCTATTGCGAAGATTAACACTGTTCTTAAACAATACATAGCGAACATAAATGCTTGTAAACAAAAACATGTCAGACTTGCTATCGTGGGTTGGTTGTCTTAACAGTTAAAGTGGTAGGCTTACAAAAAAAGTAAAAGTAATATGTAATGTAATCTATGTAATGTAATCTGTAACAATAAAATAGTAACTGTACTCTGATTACGAGTATTTTACAATGTAGCGGTACTGAATTACAAGTACTTGATTTTTGGAATCTGATTATATGTAAATGAATACTGAAGTAATCAGTTACTACCCAGCTCTGCCTAAAGGTAAACAACACAAGTTAAATGTGCACTACCCGTTATTCTACCACATTCTCCAAGTTCTCAAATCCTAATAAATCTTTTGAGCTGGAAATCGTCCATATAAGGGACAGATATTGCAAAGTCTTTCTCTCCAATCTGTATATAGCTTGACTGTGTAATTTTGTCTCCAGGTAAAATATACATTATACTTTTCCGGATCTTTAATCAGGCTTCTGAGATACATAGCCAGGTCCTTTGTAGAATTAAAGTCATCCACATGGATAAAGGATTTAGGAGGTGCGACCGCCTCGTAATCTTTTCGTGGCGGGCCTAGCACCACAGGCACAGTCCCTGACTGAAATGCATTTTTCCAAAGTTTCTCGGTTATATAGTGAGGAGACTCTATGTTTTCAAAGGCCAGATAGAAATAACAGCGTGAAATCGTCGGGAGCAAGGCCTCCTTTGATAGCGGCTTCCTGGTGAAACGTCCATACACCTGAACATTAAGAGTTTTCTTCAGCTCTTGGAACACGGCACTCCTCCTGTGTCTTTTTTGGTAGTTGCTTACCACCCAACAAGCTTCGTGACACTTGTTTATTGGGATAACAAAGTCTCGAATTGGTTTCTCCTTGGGTATCAACTTCCCATAGGGCACAGTGATGTCAGCTTGCGGGTGATATGACATGGTGAGGTTAAAGAGGTTTTTGAACGCTTTCAAGTTCGCTGTATTTGGCAGCGCTTCCAAAGAGAGCCACACCCACCTCTGAGAGGCGGGCCGAGGGTGATCAACAGGCAGGTGGACTTTTTGCTTCCTCAGCTCATCGTGATGAAAGACCACCAGGTCAGCATTCTCAAAGAGTGAACGATTGTCTACTAAAACACATCTGGGGATGCCATAGTCATTTAGGCATACATCTCCTGTCAGGTTGTAGTGGATGCCATATGGCCAGTGCCAAAAGAGGATCGTGATGCTTCTATTGAGGTACTTGGCGGTGGCATTGTGATATTGCTTATTAGACACAAACAACCAACTGTAGATTAAGTTGATGGTGAGGAAGAACATGAGAAGAATGTGGTGCCTGTTTATGCATCTTGCCATTGGGCCCTTTGGCATGCTGTGGAGGTATTAGAACTGGGTTAATTTGTTTTGCAAACATTGTATTGTTGTGTAGATACACTGTCATTATGTATTTTAGGATTTTACAGCTAACATATTGTCATTTTCTTTCTTCTTGTATGTGATAAGTGGAGTGAGAGTAAGGAGTAAGGTAGAGGGAGTGGAACACAAAAGAGGATATTTGGAAGAACGCTGTAACCAAACAACATTGGACACCATTGACTTCCATTGTATGGACACAAAACCACTGAGACATTTCTCAAAATATCTTCTTTTGTGCTCCACAGAAAAAGAGAGTCCTATATAACCTAAATGACATAATGACATAAGGGTGAATACAAAAAACATGATGACAGACTTTTTATTTTTAGGTGAACTATCCCTTTAAGGAATTATAATGAAAGTGCTTTTGAAAACATATACTCTTGATAAGCAAGGCCTAAGAAAATTCTCCAGTTTTTATTATTTCATTATTTTAATTATTGAAATTTTGATTATTGAAACAAAGAAACTGTATAAAACATTTTTAACTTTACAAACAGACCAAGTCTAAATCATTTCTATTGTAAACAACAACACCAATTACTTGTATTACAGGGACAGTTCACCCAAATATTTATGTTTTCAAATCTGTATAGACAGATTTGTAAACATTCTGGGGCACCATTGACTACCATAGTAGTTTAGTTTCCTACTATGGAAGTCAATTGTGCCCCAGAACTGTTCTGTTACAAACATTCTTCCAAATATTTTTGTTGTGTTCAGTGGAACAATCAAATGTATACAGGTTGAAACAACTTAAGGCTCAGTAAATGATGACAGAATTTTCATTTCAAGTGTCTCTGTAAAGCACTGGAGCACTGAAGATAGCTATGTGCTGAAACGTTTGCTCGTGTGTCTGTTTTTATTCACTTGCACTTTGCACTTTTTGCACGATGCAATTTATAAAATAAAAAATATAAATAATATAAACAATATGTCTTTGTAGACTTTTTTGAGTCTCGAGTGGATCAGTGTGCGGTTAGCCATCCTTTATGTTTATTTTCAAGTATTCTACTGGCTCTACGCACCTGCAGTACAAGGATTTTACTTTTTTATTTACTTGGAGCGCTACAATATTCCCTCAAGTGTCCCTGTAAACCCACAATAATCTAAGCCAGTGGTTCTCAAACTTTTTCGTTGTAAGGCCCCCTTAGTGTAGAGTGCATCGCTTTGCGGCCCCCCAAATAAAGACTTATAATCTTAAATTTAACATTTTTATTTAAACAAAAACATATTCGGTTATACAATGCTGAAACAGCAATTCTTTTGTCTGGTGGTCTTATTTTTCTGATGTTTGATTGCATAAAATCATATGATCAATTTCTATATTTCATAAAATGCCACAAAATCTGTGGCCCCCTGGATCCATCTCAGGGCCCCCCAGGGGCCACGGCCCCCAGTTTGAGAACTACTGATCTAAGCTTCTGAGAAGATGCTTATTCCAACCAACAGAAGACCCCCAACAGTGGATAGATGCAAAAATAAAAGCCATGTTCTTACCTGTGTCTTTATGCTTTAGCCTATGGGAGTATTTCGGTTTCTGAGTCCCTTGACAAAGAAATATAAGTGTTTTTTAATGATGAAGAGACAATGACTTGGGAAGAAACAAGCTTCCTTTTAAAATCACATTGTTTTTATTTCCTTTCATTAAGAAATCACACCCCCGCCCCAACTATCTTGCATTGATATCACAACGTACCTACTAAAAAGTGGACGTTCATCACCTCAGAGTGTCTTCCTTATGTCCTTTAAACTTGCAGAGAAAGGTTTTGCCACAAACCACAAACTAGACCTGAGATATGCATACGTGTGCACATGTGTTGCTTTAGATTTCACAGTGGTTTAAAGTCCTGTTTCGGAACAGGCGTGTGTTCTGGAGTGTGTGGTTGCGGCTTGAGATCTGTGTTCTGAGAGCACTGAATCACTGGGAGGAAGTGAATGTTTTTGAAACTTTTGACTTCTTTATCACATGTTCATCTTGCCGCATGTGTTGGGGAAGTAATGCACAACATTAGACTGTTGCAATATAAGGGTCTACCCTTGTGACCCATTTATGAAAATGAACCATGGTTATACTATAGTACATGTAAATAAGCTCTTTGCACTACCTTACATCTGCACTGTTGTATATTTCACTGGTTTGCACTCTATCTGCCATTCTTTTTTTTAAATATCCCGTCTTGTAATAGTTGTATTTGACATATAATCTGTATTTTTTATATACAGTATATTTTTATTCTGTGTAGTGTTATTTGTATGCACCATGGGTCTGAGAGTAACGCAATTTCAATCCTCTATATGTATGTACTGTATGTGGCAGATTTGACAATAAAGCAGACTTTGACAAATGTATGGTTATGGTGGTTTTATTGATAAAAACTATGGTTGCTGTAGTGAAACCATGAGGAACTTTAGTGGTTATGCTACATTCTCATTGTTTTGACATTATTCTCAAAATATTACCATGGTTTCATAATGCTATGACTTTATGTCACCACCACAATGACTGCTATACAGTTTTGGAGAAGTCTTTTGCACATTTGTTGGGTGTTGTATTTTTAACATGGTAACATGGTTGCTGTGGTATTGTAAATGGTTGCTGGGGTGTACTGGATGGTTGCACACTACAAAAAAAAGTTACAGGACCAACAAAACATCCAGAAATACGTGCCATCTGGCAAAACCAAAGTCACCCCCAGACAAACAATATATATTTTCAATCCAAAGTTAACACTAGATGGCACTGGATGGTTCTTAATTCAAAATAAGACCCCCGAACTTACAGTTTCAAGTGATTATTTTATTTAATAAAGAAAAGGGTAACGTTTTACCTTTAAATAAGTGATTTTACACATGCTGGCCTTATTGTAACATTTGTGGTTGCAATCTAATGTAAGCCAATGGCAATTTATAAATTTGTATAAATTTACAAAAACCTATTATCACCATAAAATGTTAGCCACTCATAAAATAACACTGTAAAATACATTATACTATACATACATACATATATATCTTTTTACATATTATAATATACTAAAGTAAAAACAACAAAGATTGTGTCTAATGGACTGCATGTGTAACTGTTCTCAAAAACATTTTCATAAGAAATATTAGAAAATCTAGAAAATTAATATGAACAGCTTTGATAAACACACAGATTTGGTATGTTCATGAAAACTTGCCATAGACTTTTATTGTTTTTATACTCACCTAATGGTATTTTCTGTCCCCTTCTCCTAACCACACCCCAAAATGTTGTTTATAGGACAACTATCATAGTAGGAAATATTAAATGCCTAAGGCGCCCCAGAACTGTTTGTTTTCCTAAATTCTTCTAAATATCTCATTTTGTGTTCAATAGAACAAAAAAAAATCTATTATGGTAGTGGATGATGTCCCAGAACTGAAAATTGCTAATATTCTTCCAAATATCTTCCTTTGTAAATAAATGTATACAGGTTGGGAACAACCTGTGGGTGAGTAAATGATGACAGAATTTTTGGGTGAACTATCCCTTTAATGAATATTTTATTCAGAGTATCATTTTAATCTGTTGGTGTGGTTATAATGTACCAGATAAACTGAAACAGCACTAATCACAACAATAAGGATTTATAATTAATGATATGTCATGCACAGGTAAATTCCAGAGTTCAGATGTCACATCTACGTCACACCACCTCAGATCTGCTGGGGTTTGCCTTATCCCGACTCTTTCAGAGAGAATTTCCACAAAACAAAGGAACAGGCAATTGAAGTTCTTCAATGCTGATCTGTGTGTCAGGAATTTAAAGCAACCTTACACGTTTAACGGCACAAAACACCATATTACTCGAAAAAAAGCATATTGTTTCTTTTGGGGTGAGTGTAGATGAGGTTAGTTTGCAATGTAAGAGAGCATGTATTTTTATCAACCTTTTGTGAAATTATTTCGAATCAAATTCCTTTTATATTATTCCTATTTATTTTAGGGATGGGTAAGAGTCTTTTGTCCTTACTCCAGACAGTGTACATGACATGTACTGTATATAAAACAGGGGTAAAAATGATATACAAAACATACAAACAATACAGGATTTGTACAATACAGTACTGTATATACACACATCATACAAATTACCCAAAGCATGAAATTTGTTTTTTACAGAGGTGTATAGACGTGTATGACATGTCTAGTCATGAGAAGAGTGTTGGGGAATGTCTATGGAAGAAAGTCAGTACAGACAGTGTTACTTTGCCAGCACAGTCTGATGGGAGTGAGACAACACTGAACAGTTTAGAGAGAAACTCACTATGACTAAAGCAGAGAATGAAGGAAGATACAGGTCAGACAGGTTGGGCCAGTAGGCTGGTATTCCGAACACTCTAGACCAATGGGGTGTGGTGGGAGATTGGGTTCTGAAAGGAATTTATAGAAACTACAGTTGGGAGAGCAACAAGGAAAGACGCAGCTTTAAGTACCCAGCTGATTTTAATCCTGGAAGACAGCAGACAGATCCAGGTGTGAACACGTGAGGTGGGGAGGATTGATGTGAACTGACCTGATCCTACTGAGACGGTGACGAGACACGAAGCGAGAGGTTGAGGAGGAGCAGACATGGCGGAGGCACCAAAGATTGAACTTTTTGTCAAGGTCAGAACTTGTTGACACACTTCAGTCAGTGTATGCCCTTTAAAGTAGTGGAAATAAATCGTTGTGTAACTGTGTGATTTTGTAAGGCACCCAACCTAGTTTGTGTCTTGAGCTTGTTGGTCGCTTGAAAACATCTTTATCTGTGGCCATGTTTACCTTTGGCCTCAAACAGGTCACAATGAATTTTTACAATTGAGAAGATCTCCTAAACACATCTGAACAAAAGTGAACTTACTGTTTAAGAAAACCAAGATTGAAACATCTAAATGAATATCTGCCAATGTTTCAGTATGTTGAGGAACTAGTTCCATTGAGTGTGTTTTACAACGACTTACTATTTACACTTTCTTAGTAAAAAGGTTTTAAAGTAACTGAATGCTTTCATCAGGCAAGCGATGATGGGGAAAGTGTTGGGAACTGCCCGTTCTGTCAGCGGCTCTTCATGATACTTTGGCTGAAGGGGGTCAATTTTACTCTTACCACAGTGGATATGAAGAGGTGAGGGATGTGACACAATATTTTTTTCTTTATGTCTGTTCTGCACGAGTGGATATCTGTGGGGCTTCGTGTGTACATTCAAGTTTAATATTAGGACCACAGGGACACTTTTATGCATGCATTTGAAGATCGTAGCTTAAACAGTTCTTAAAAAACGACTTGTATGTTATAAAAAACAAACTTTCACGATATTGGCCAAAAATATGATTATTTATGCTTCTTTTCAGAGCACCTGAGGTACTAAAAGACCTGGCTCCAGGTTCTCAGCCCCCATTTCTCATCTACAAGGAAGAGGTCCGCACTGACACCAACAAGATCGAAGAGTTTCTGGAAGAGACCCTCGCACCTCCACAGTGAGTACGCATTAATACCACACGGATATCTTGCTTTTATGCAAAAATTCTTCATTTAAATCACCTTAAACAATGATGTCAGCACATCTTATGGACACAAAGATAGCATTGACCGAACAGTGCCTGAATTTGTGATACCAATTTCTTCTCAGCTATCCCAAATTGTGCTGCCGATACAAGGAGTCTAACACAGCTGGCGATGATATCTTTCACAAATTTTCAGCGTACATTAAAAACCCCAATCCCGGCCTTAATGATAGTAAGTCATTACTATTTTCTGAACTTTTATTATGTAAACTGTAAATGTCTTTGAGCTTTTATGTGGCACATGTATACACTCAGTGGGGTATCTTATTAATTGTTGTTTACCTTTTAGTGCTGGAGAAGAAATTTCTAAAGAGCTTAATGAAGTTGGATCAGTATCTGTTGACCCCCCTTCCCAATGAACTGGACCAGAATCCAGACTCAGCACAGTCACAAAGACACTACCTGGACGGAAACTCACTCAGTCTTGCAGACTGCAACCTTCTACCAAAACTGCACATTGTTAAGGTCCGCCTCTACCCTCGCGAATGAAATACTAATGAAAATGTGCCGTCGTACGAAGAATGCCTTTACTCTGACAATCTTTAAGATGATCAAAATGACTTTTATTCTAGTTTGTTTACATCTGTTTATTTTGTTCACTTCACAGGTGGTGTGCAAGAAGTACCGTGGTTTTGAGATCCCAGTGGCACTGAAAGGCCTGACGAAATACTTAGAAAAAGCATACCGGGAGGACGTGTTTAGCCTCACCTGCCCAAAAGAAAACGAGATCCTGCTTGCATACCATTCAGTGGCCAAATATCTCAACATGTAAAACTGGACTTCAAAGGGGGAGGGGAAGGGGAAAATATGGGTCAAAAATTCCTTGGAATTTAAGATGTCACCTTTATAGCATATGTTTGTAAAACTTTATTAATATGGGAACGGATATGGTATGAATTGGTGAAGGTTGTTTTTATTTTTTATTTAGAAACCACAGTTGTGAATAACAAATGCCTGCCTTGCTTGCTCATGCCATTTGTAGTATTTAAATGTTTGTCACTTTTGTCCCTGCCTCTAATGTATGACATTAGTTTGATGTGCCTTCTTGTGGAAAAGTTTGCTTGTTCTTACTGTGTGACAAGAGACATATCATTGGTTTGAAATTCTACCCCATGAGAACAAAAGATAAGACAAAGCACTATACAACTAATGAGATGTCATTCGTATCAATGACATTGATGCTTTCAAAGGAACAACCTTTGAAACCTTTATTATGTAATTAATAAAATAAGCAGCTTGCGAACAAATAAAGTCCTTGTGGACAGAAAAAAAATGTAGTTTGTTTGATTCTATTTGGTGAAAATATCACCAAGAAATTGCATTTTAACGCCACCTGTCGACTGTCAACAAGCCTCAAGCAATAACCAACAACGGCCACACTGATTGGCCATTAGAGGCTGCGGTTAGCCAATCGCAACGCAGAATACAACCACGCGAAGAACTATCAAAGCAACAGCAGAGATTTGATTTCATGGGGCGAATTCGGAGCTGCCAAAGTTTACGATGTAGTCATATTTGTATTAAAACTTAAAAGAAAATGGTCAGCAAGAAGTTGTAGGATACATAAACTCATTTTGACTGAATAATTTCTGCGCGGTCCTCAATTTCGCTGTCATACAAGAGTAAGTGCTAGTTTGTTAGCTAATTAGCATATGAATCTGTCATTAATATAAACCTGCTAGTTCAGCGTTTAATTCTTATGCTTTCTTTATTAAATATACATGTTAAATATGTGGTAGTGTGCAGTTGATGTATGCTGAATCGTAATTTAACTGTTTTTGACATGGTTGTTGACACCTTAATAATAACCGTAACTGATAACATTAGCGCATGTTATCGCTACTTATATCTGACACCATAAACACTAGACTACATTTCAGTTTCAGTGTGACATTCTAATTTTCCATTACATTATACGTTGGTTTGCAAAAAGTTAAGTCCTATCTAACACACTACAGAGAAAAGTTGCAGTTTAGAAGAAATGCTGACCCTCGTCTTCATATGTCAGACTAAAGAAACAGCATGAATGTATACAAACGAAATGCTTTCTTAATAAATAAGTGATTGTGTTTTTAAGGAATGGGGGAAAATGAGAACCAGTGTACGTATCCTGTAAGTATTACCTCCTAGAAGTTTGTGAATGCACTAATATCAATATAATTTTCACGTGGGTCCTCTGTGTTCTGTCCACTTCCTGTTAACAATTATTAACAATTCGGTCCAGTTGTAAGAGACCCAGTTTAGTTAAAGAAACCCTTAGTTTTGTGTAATTGTAACAGTGTTGTCACTGAAGTTTTTCCTAACAGGTTTCTTGCGGCCAGCTTCAGATCTTTATCTCCGTCTTGCATCTCTGCATGTGACCTCTTATCAGCTTATACTGGGTAGGGCTGTGCAATTAATCGAAAATTAATCGTAATCGTTAATTTTTTACCCTTCACAAATTACAAAAATAAAAAATAATCGAGGTAAAAAAATCAGTTTAAAAGACAAGTTTCCTTTATTTTTCCTATGCTGTTTCAAAAGTCAGTGAGTAACCGTGTTAAATGCCCGTGATTTCAATATTGACCAAAATAATCTTGATTATGATTTTGTCATAATCGAGCAGCCCTAGTACTGGGTGTGTTTGCACTTGATCATCAGAATGTTGGCGTTTTGTTGAGAAAACAGATCCTTGTTATTGGGTTCTTTCATTTGCAATGAAAATCACTCTGTGTTATTGTGCAAGGCAGGAAGGAAATTGCCTGAACAAGCACTGGGTCTTTTAAGTTAGTTTAAGGCCAACAATTAGCCTTGGATTAAAAAATAACAATAAACCTGATGATTTCAAAGAAAACCAACATTTATTTAGGCTTTTGATGTGTATTCTGAATGCAGTCTTGAGAACTGAGGCAAACTGGTGCAATATAATAGACCTGATGAAAGAATTTTAAATGGAAATATAAAAGAGTTTTTCTATCCAGAGGGTTGGTTTTCTAAAACAAAACAAAAAAATCGGTTTGATAGTGAGTTACATACAATGTGTGCATGTCTGTTTAGCTGTGAGTGTGTGTATTACAGCTGAATGCATATTGATGTGTATTTCCTCAGGCCATTGGGGGTGATATTCGTTCCCGGCTGCAACAGTTTGTGGAGGAGAGGATGCAGACCACCATGGTACATGTGTTCCTTGAGTATCTTTTTAAAGCTCTTTTCAATAGCAAATCATATCAAAAGTCCAGGAGCACACTAATGTATTTTTTATACAGATCTTTAATGTTTTGTTCTTGTTTGTGTGTTACAGCTGACGGGTGTATTGATCGGAGCGGTGGTGGCTGTTTTTTTGATAGGAATCTCTGTGCTTCTCCTCTATCGCAGATACAAACTGGCTAGTAAGTTTCACTTCTCTGTCTACAAACAGATTCCCTCACTTGAACAATTTTCAACTATAGCGCTGGCAAAGTAAAGCGGGTCAAAGGGACGATGTACTTGCTTGAGTAGCTCTGGTGCTTGAATAACCAGTCTCTAGTCATATAATAATGAATTGTTATTCAAAAATGTCCAGTTAAAAATATGCATAAAGACATTTTGGCACATTAAATAAAACCCCACAACAAATGAAAAAACTAAATGAGAAAAAAAAAACAATTGTTTGGGGTAAGTGAAAATGTTGACAGGCCAAGTAAAATGTGCTGTTTAGTCATTTGGTTATGTTTGTTTGGCGATGTAAATGTGTTTGTGTGTGTTTTAAGGTCAACATGCCGGTGTCCCTCGCTATCGCTTTAGGAAGAGAGATAAAGTTCTCTTCTATGGCAGGAAAATTATGAGAAAGGTGAGTCACACTTGGCTGAAACTAATTGGCTTGCCTGGTAGGATTTGTACGCTGTTTTTCGACTGGGGATTAATAGTCATATGAGAAAATGTATATCATCAGCTGGAACTTTAACGTTCCTACACTAGAGGGCAGCATAGAGTCTACAAAACAGACCATCATGCACATCTCCTTTCACCACTTGATTTGTCTGTTCACATTAGGTCCAGACCTTGTCCTCTACACCATCCTCTACTTCGATTTCTAAACAACGCACGCGAAAGAGGCCTAAAGTTCTTACTATAGCTCGCAGGTTTGTTCTTTTGGGTTCTTACACATAACCGTTTGCCTTACACGTAAAAGTTAAAAATTTCTAGAAATGTGTCGTAAACAGTGTTGGGTAAGTTACTCTGAAAAAGTAAATAATTACTAGTTACTAATTACATATTCAATAGTGTAATTAGATTACTGTACAAATTACTCTCTCCAAAAAGTATTGTTACTTATTACTAATTACTTTCTATATCCTATATCAACCTTGATTAGTTAAGTGATTCAAAGATAGGCATGAAAGGGCTCTTTTAATTCATTCAAATAAATAATATTAAACTACATAAAGTTCTCTTATTAACTGACCAAAGTATTACAAATGTGAGAATTATACATTAAAGCACGGATTTTAAAGTTACGACTTGAATTTTGATGTGAATTCCACTATTACACACACATATATTACACAGAGTATTTAGTTTAATTACATCAAAAGTAACTGTAATTAAATTACAGAAAAAATAAGAGTAATCCTTTACTTATTCAAGGGGAAAGTAATTAAATTACAGTAACTAATTACTTAGTAACTAGTTACACCCAACACTGGTCGTAAATTAATATGCATGTTGTCCAATTAAAGCTCTCTTGTTTGATCCTTCCATTATGTCATTAAGGATTCTGCGGATCAGGAAAGAGCCGCCCACTTTACAGCCCAAAGAGCCCCCTCCCTCCCTCCTGGAGGCGGATCTTACTGAGTTTGACGTGCAGAACTCAAACCTGCCCTCCGAGGTGCTCTACATGCTAAAGAATGTCAGGTAAATGCTCAGAATGCATGCACATTAGTAAGATCTTTTTTTAAACCAATGTCTGTTGAATTAAACCAGTGTTTCCCAACCCTGGTCCTCGGGGCACACCTTCCAGAATGTTTTAGATCTCTCCCTATATAAAACACCTGTTTCAACTCATCAATCAGGGGTTTCATATAGGGAGAGATCTAAAACATTCTGGACAGTGTGCTCCGAGGACCAGGGTTGGGAAACACTGAATTAAACAAAGTTATATACTGTAAATGTGTGTGTGCATTTCAGGGTACTTGGTCATTTCGAGAAGCCCTTGTTCCTGGAGCTCTGTCGGCACATGGTGTTTGTGGAGCTCCAGGAAGGGGAAGGGTTGTTCAAGCCGGGAGACGATGATGACAGCATTTATGTGGTTCAGGATGGAAGGCTGGAGCTTTGCATCCATGAGACTGTAAGGAAGAGCAAAAGAATCTCCTTTTTTAGATTTGCTTTGCAGAGTTTAGATTTAGCGAGAGTTACCAAGCACGTAGATTCACACTTCTCACACCTTACCCTTGAAGCGATTGTTACCCAAAAATAAAAATTCTGTCATCATTTATTCACTCTCATGTCATTCAAAATCTGTATGTGACTATTTTTTCTGTGCAAGCCTATTGCACTTTTGAAACAAATGAAATGTTTGATTGGTTTAAAGCAGGTATGATTGGCCGTGTGATTTAAAGTGATAGTTCACAGAAAAATGAAATTTCTGTCATGATTACTCACCCTCAAGTTGTTCCAAACACAAAGAAAGATATTTGGAAGAATGTTAGCAACTGACATTTCTGAGACATCATTGACTACCATAGTCATTTCAATTGTATTCAGTTGTTCATAGTCAATTGTAATGTTATTATTTTGTTCTGTTTAACACAAAAGAAGATATTTGGAGGAATTTAGAAAAGCAAAAAGTTCTAGGGCACTTTTACTACTATGGTAGTCAATGATGCCCCGGAAATATCAGTTGCTAACATTTTTTCGAATATCTTTGTATTCAACCAAACAAAAACATTTATACAGGTTTGGAACAACTAGAGAGTGAGTAATGACAGAATGACAGAATTTTCATTTTTGGGTGAACTATTCCTTTAAGATCTGGTCCGTCAACTCAGAGGTCATAGGTTCAAATCCCACAAGCATTCAACTGGTTGCTTCAGGGTTATTGTATCACTAATAAATGTACCAGAGGTCACCTTGGACAAAGAGTGTCAGCTAAATAACACATTTACAAATTAAATTGAATGCCCTTCTGAAGTGTTATTTATCATGTGTGTGTGCGTATTTTAGGATTGCACAGAGCCTGTGGTGAAGGACGTGTTGCCCGGGGACAGTGTTCACAGTCTGCTCAGCATTCTGGATATCATAACGGTGTGTTCTTCTGCCTTCTTTACTTCTTATCCCATTCTAGTGCATAGAGTTGAATTCTTCATTCCTGTCTCGCTCTCGTCCTCCAGGGTTATCCCGCTGCATATAAGACCGTGGCTGCTCGTGCAGCGGTCAGATCTACCATATTACGTCTACCTGCCTCAGCTTTCCAGTCTGTGTTCGAGAAATACCCAGAGACACTCGTGAGAGTCATACAGGTACACATGGGCTGTCTGTGTCTGATGTAAACTTCATCCACATTGCAAACCGATATTTAGAAGAAATACGAATTTCCAGAAAGAAAGTCATTTCCAGGAATGGCAGAGTTCATTTGTGGCTGATCTTTGTCTCTTTCTGGCTATTCAGATAATCATGGTTCGTCTTCAGCGAGTGACTTTCTTGGCCCTTCACAACTACCTGGGACTGACAACCGAGCTTTTCAATCAGGTTCGAGAGCACGCACATACATCTCAGCATTATTACGTTGAAGACCTCACACACACTTTATCACTTCTAAAATAAGTGGGCTTTCTCACACGCGCACACACTCTCAGTGTTATTTCATGCTGCGTTAACCACCATCGGCATAATCACTCCTGCACTTGAGCCGTAAAACTCAGCCAGATTAAATAACATGGATCATAAGACCTCCACTCTCATTTAAAGGACACCGACTTTAACACCCCCCGGGGCGAAAATCTCCCATCAGCCTCCACTGCACAGCACAACTCGGCACATGCGTAACTCATCACATCACCCTTCATCTCAAGACCATAGGCAGGCTGAGGGGGTCGTTTTTTTGTTGAGCGCCTTTTAGTTTGTGCTGTGTATTTCACTTTTCTCCTCAACTATAAATAAAATTTTGTCCTGTCAACACACAGTCACGTCAGCAGAATGCAGGATCAGTTAAGTCACATATATCACTTTTGACTTCTTTAGCTGAGTTGGGTTGTTTTTTTTCTTGAATATGAGCAAACTTTGCTCTTTCTTCAGTGAGCGACAAAAAGGAGGATGATCCCTAAATTACGAGGAGGAGTCTGTGATTTAAACAAATCAGAAGTATCTTGGGACCAAGACGTCAAATCCGTGTTAAATCCTTTTGTGTGCCAGATGCTTGGAAGTGTCTGAAGATGTGTATATGCGTGTGTGGTTGTGTAGGACAGACAAGCAGTGCCTCTGTTTGCAGTCAACAGTGTGCTGGCGGAGGGAAGTCCCAGCAGAGTCCCACGCAAACCCCACTCTCACACAGCACCAGACGAGGAACATCTGCAGAGCTCTGGAGACCAATTTACTGATTCAGGTACGTGCATGGTGCATTTAACGTCGCTACAATTCCAAAGAAACACTGATGTGTATTGGACATAGCGGTTTTGAACGTGTAACTTTGTCATCGTTCAGATGGAGGGCAAGCCGGTTCATATGAAAACACAGTTGTGCGGAGGTCTCGTTCTGTATCAATGCCTGTAGATGGGACGGGTAACGCCTCACTATCATTTATCATCTATGCATTTCACTCATACAGAAAACTGAAATGGGACTCCAGAATTAAGCTTTGGAATGTAGGCAAAAGCCTTCCCATTTTCAGATTTCGAATCCTCAAACCTCATTGGTCGAAAGATGTAGGAAACTTACATTGTGATATTTGTGTGCGTGTATGTGTGTGCAGTGGTGCCAGGAAACGATCTGAACATGGCCTATGAACGTGCCCGCGTTACCATAGACGATCCCCCATCCAGTCCTGTTGTTTACAAGGTCTTCATTACCCTCCCTCTCATCTCATTACTTACCAGATGCCTTCAAATATCTTTAGATATTAAAACATTACATTATATTATTTTTGTTTTTTCTCTAGTCCATTCTGAAGAAGAGCGTCACCATGCAGCACGCTCCGTCCGCCGTGATTCATTACACAGACAGTGCGCCGCACTCCGGCGTGCCGCCCTGTAAAGTAGGAGCCATATTTCAGGCTGCCAAGAAAGACCTGCTGGGGATTATTCAGCTGCAGGTAAACATACACCTTTGTTGAGAAATATATCAATTTTAACGTATCATTTCATTTAGGTGTGGTTGAGTACTTTTCATTGTGTGTGTTAGGACCCCAGTTTGCTGGAGGGCAGGGTGACACTGCATCAGGTGAAGGCTGGATCTGTGGTAGCTCGACAAGGCGATCAGGTTAGACATCTCATAAAAATTGCTTGTGAAACAGCAAATGTATGACCAAGTTGGATGAGCTGTCTGCTGCCCTTCGGGTGTCTGTCGAAACAGACAATGTCGTAACCAAAATGATGACTGATTTGAGATGCTTTTCATTAGATGTTAAATTAAATGTAATTACTTACAAGTTGTATTATTTTATTGTACTTCTATCCCCCATGGTCATTTTACCTATTGTTGATCAATTCTAAGATCTTGACCAATGACTCTCTTGAATGTGTTTGTCCTTCAGGAAGTGAGTGTGCAGTTTGTCATCGTGGGCACGCTGCATGTGTACCAGCGCATGATAGATAGAGAGGAGGAGACGTGTCTGTTTGTGGCTCACCCGGGAGAGCTTGTTGGTCAGCTGGCCGTGCTGACGGGAGAGCCCTTGATTTTTACTGTGCGAGCACATCGGGACTGCAGCTTCCTGTCCATCTCTAAAACGCATTTCTACGAGTAGGTCACACTTACAAACAAATATGAGTCAAATCTGCACTAAAAGAAAATGTCTGGTGTTATGTGTATGTGTGTATTAAACAAACTAAATATAAATACAAACAGTTTTATTAAATATTACATTAAAATAAAGTTGATGTATATTAAGTTATTTAAAATTCTTAATTGTTAAAAATGTTTATTAAATAATTTATTATAATAAATTAAAAGATATTGAATAATATTAAATATTATTAATATATAAATTGTATTATATAAATGTATATTATAAAATTATAAAAACAAACAAACATTCATGTACTTTATGAAATACTGTATATAACATATACATTAAATTATGTAATTTGGACGGATAAGTAATTCGGATTAGAAAAGATAATCCGATAAATTCTGTTTAGTTTTGCTATTTTTTTTGCATAACACATTGATTTGGTCCTGTTGGTGAGTCCGTGCGTGTGTGTGTTATGTCAGGATCATGAGAGCAGAACCCACAGTAGTGCTGAATGTGGCTCATTCAGTCGTCAGAAGGATGTCACCATTCGTCAGACAGATTGACTTTGCCCTTGACTGGATGGCTGTGGAGGCGGGCAGAGCTGTTTACAGGTCCAATTCATTTCCTTTTCAATTTCCAATTCACATACTGTATAGATAGTGCTCATTCTAAATAAAAATCTTTTGATCTAAAGGCATATGCTTAAATGTTTGATTTTTGTGAAAAACAGTCATTAAGTGATTGCTATAGATTGAAACTACCTTCAGCACTGTTTAAAATGCATTTCTGGATGAGAAGCAAGTACCTAGAGTGCATTTTTGCTAATTTTGGAAATTCTTGTAATGCTTAAAATATAAGACACTTGATTTGTTTTGGGTTTTGTTAGTTACAATTTCAATCCAGTTACATTTGTGATATTTCATAGTTTTGATGAGTTTACTGTATTCTAAAATGTGGGGGAAAATGACCATTTACATCCTTCTTTTACCCTTTTCCTTTTAAATGTAAATGCAGTACCTTACAATTAAATGTCCTCTATCCAGCTTGGCCAAGAGCAGCTCCCAGATAAACTCTTTTGTTAAAAACCTTTCCTCCCATGATTCCTCAGTAAGAGATTTGGACGGAATACAATCTAATAAACTTGATGATTTCTTCTCTTCAGGCCTCTGGGTGAGACAGATAAGCTCTCCAGGATTTCATAAATCTTTTGTGATAAATGATGCCATCCAGTCTCTCTCTCTCTCTTTCTTTGTTTTGCTTTCTTTCAGGCAGGGTGATAAGTCGGACAGTACTTTTATAGTGCTCAGTGGCCGTCTGCGTTCCGTCATCATGAAGGAGGATGGGAAAAAAGAGCTGACTGGAGAATATGGCAGAGGAGATCTCATTGGAGTGGTGAGCTTTTGCATACGCACAACATTTCCAAGAATGTAAATATTATGTTAAAGATATGTCAATTTAGTCACAGCAAAATTCATGGTTAAACCCTATAAGCCATATACTGTTACTATAAATTCTGCAGTGTTTATTTGTCCTTCAAAATAATCTACTCAGAAACTTATTATTTTCCATGATTTAAATCTTTTTGTTTTGTCTTCGTGCCCAGTTTTATTCTGCATTATATAATTATGTAGTAAACATGCTCATTATATGTAGTAGTATATCCCATAATACTTTTGTGGCATTGATTTACACTTCAGCAATTACTTTTCACCTTATCAGGTGTACATACAAGAATGCAGAATTGCTTATTTTGGGAACACTGTATGTCCCACAAGATCCTTCTATCTCATCATTTATCATTTTGATTGGCTGACGTCTTTTGCGCCTCGATGATGCATATGGCTCTAAGAATACCTGGCCATGCCGATGCCATGGTTACCTGCACAGGAGAACCGATATGATGCTTTGTCCATAGAGCCAGTGATGACAATATAAAGTTCTCATTTGAGAATCCAGATTTAGTCACTGTGTACGTCACAGATTGACTTCATTTGTGTTTCTTGACCTTAGAGCATCATTGGAAATGAACTTGGCTGTTGTGTCATTTAATTTATGCGTTTGTGGATGTTTTGCCAGGTGTTTTGTAAGAAATTATTTTGGATGTTTTAATATAGTGAAAACTCTGACATGATTTACTCACCATTGTTTCACTATTATGTACCATGGGTATGACTTTTATCCTTTTGTGGTAATTTTTTAATGCAAGTGAATGATGACCAGGGACGGCAAAGTAAAAGCATCATAAAAAGGTTCATACGACCAATATTCTATATCTTCTGTAGCCATTAAACATCAATTGTGAGGTAAAGACTGAAATGTAAGTCAGTTATTGCATTGTGTAGTCATTTATGAACTATATGTGTGAATGTAGGTGGAGGCTCTGACCCATCAGAACAGAGCGACTACTGTTCATGCGGTTCGGGACTCGGAACTGGCAAAACTACCTGAGGGAGCTCTCAGCTCCATCAAAAGAAAATTCCCACAGGTGCATCATATACACCGCATGCTTTATGACCAGAGATTACATTGATGAGAATTCCTTTAAGACTACCTATAACATTACTCTTATTTTTCTTTCTCTTATCAGGTAGTCACAAGACTTATTCACCTGCTCGGAGAGAAGATCCTCCAGCAGGTTAACGGTCCTTTAACAGGTGTGTGTGTATAAATAATTGTACATAAGCATTCCATTTGAACTAGAGATTTCCAGACAATGACACATACTGTAATATTAACGGAGTATTTGGTTCTTTTTTAACGTCCAGCACGCAGCCTCGCTCTGCACACCCCTGGCAGTAAATGGGATGCAGGGAACCCAGCATCAAATCTGTCCACCATCACTGTCCTCCCCGTGTCAGAAGAAGTTCCTCTGACCGCGTTCACCCTGGAGCTCCAGCATGCACTCCTAGCTATCGGTGAGGACCATTGTCTCTTGTAGATTGGAAAAGATATGAATCTTTTTGAAATTTGAAGAATTTCATATTTTGCTGTTGTAGGACCCACTCTTCTCTTGACTAGTGACATCATCAAACAGCGCCTCGGCTCTGCAGCATTAGACAGGTAAGTCATCAAAGTGTCCTTAAATGATAACTTCTAATGAAAGGTTCTATTATTTAACCTTCGCATTTATATTACACAATGTAAAAAAAAAAGTTTGGCTTTCATTTTTAATGTTTCTTTATGAAGTTTAACATGCTGAATACGAAAATCACATTTTTTTTTTACCATCAATGGTGCACAAAAAACCCAAAAAATGTTTTCACACATTTATTAATTTCGGTATTATTACTCGTACGCAGAAAACATCAAACAACAGTTTAACATAACAGTTACTAAAAATGAGTTGTCCGAAACTTCAGAAGTATGCGTTTGATCTTTTTTGTCTTTTATGATTAATACTGTCCTCACGAACCAAGTTCCAGACGTAGTCACCCATCATCGCTTCATCCCCCCTTCCCTGTGCTTTCTAGAATTTTCTGACTTGTGACAAAAATATGTGAAAATTTGTACAGTTTTTGTTTATTTGCAATATATTGTAATTAATGATATAAGCTTAAAATATACTTGAGCTAAATAAACACTAAAACATTGATGCTACATGTAAATAAATATTACCACAATAATTAGCGCCACAGAATTGTACAAGAAATATAAAAGGTCGGGCGAAACAACTTTGTTACACTGTGTCATTTGAGAAAGCTAATCATGTGCACTTTATTTGTTTTTAGGGAAGGGATGTGTTATAATGACATCAAATATTAGTTCCTACCATATTTATTAGAACATGCTCATTCACCGTTATTAAATGTGGATTTTCATAATGAATAAATATACTTTGAACTGTCTACAAACAACAACAAATAAATGAGTTTTTTTACATAATAAAGTAGTCATTTGATGAGGGAGATGAAAGGAGTTTTATGATATGTAAATGAACGTCACCATTATGCCCACGAATGAACTCCTCTCCAAAGTGCTGCATAAGTCCTGTCCCTCAAACCGTCGTGAGAGTTCTCCGACATTCTCTGTTTTTACTGAAAGCTGAGATTTTGTGTCTTTCTGTTTAGATTTAATTCACAGACATCTGAAGTGACAATACTGGCCTTGTATCTGTCCGGATTATTGACAGGCTCTCATCCATCCTCCGTTTACTTGACAGTTTAACAGCAGAAGATCCACATAGACAAAGACCTGACACGCTTTCACCAGCCAGAGCAGCACTCCAGATTACATCTGAAATGGTCACAGATACCAGAGAAAATAACAATAACAATTTAAAATCCAGCCTGCGTTAGTGACTCAGACTTTTGGCGATATGTGTCTTTTTTAACATATTGGTTAAAAATAAACAGAAATCAGTTATTAAGCAAGTGCATAAAAATCGTTGTTTAAAAGCTTATTCTACATTTTTATAATTTCAGCTGCTGTGATTAATTTCTTGAGAGAATTTCAGTGTGATGTCATTGACATCAACTGATATTAATATAAGCACATAAAGTAACCTGCAGTTTCAAACAGTTCACGATATAGGGGTAGATATAGATTTCGGATTTAAAGGGATAGTTCACCCAAAAATGAAAATTCTGTCATAAATCACACACTCTCGTGTCATTTCAAACCTGAATGACTTTCTTCTGCAGAACACAAAAGATGACATTTTGAAGAATGTTGGTTACAGAAAACGGTGGGTCCCCATTGACTTGCATTGGTTTTGTGTCCATACAATAGAAGTGAACATTTTTCAAAATATCTTTTGTGTTCTGCAGTAGAAAAACATGCACACAGAGGGGGTTAAAATGACAAGAGGGTGAGTAAATGATAACAGAATTTTCATTTTTAGGTGAACTATTTCTTTAAAATTAGCTTTTTTTTCCTCTCGCCTCCTCCAGTGTGCATGAGTACAGATTGTCGAGTTGGCTGGGTCAGCAGGAAGACATCCACCGCATCGTCCTGTATCAGACAGATGTGTCGCTCACCCCCTGGACTCAGCGTTGTATCAGACAGGCTGATTGCATCATCATCGTGGGACTGGGAGAACAAGACCCAGCTGTGGGAGAGGTATGATGTAACACCATTTTACTGTGAATAGAGGTGCTGGATTACATTAATACAATTCATCCAACCTAAATTCAGGTCTATGTTACACATATCTGACTGCTTGCTGGAAACGGAAGTATCTTTAATATAAAAATGCTTTAGTCTGACAGACTCCACCGATTTGTGCTTTGGTGCCTGTAATTTATCACTCGCTCAGGATGGCAGGCACTTTTATAGTTTGAACCCAAATAAAATTAAGTTATTTGAACCGTAGCACGTTGCGCTAAACAAGCAGCTCCAAGTCTTCCAGCTTTACAAGAAGAGCAGTTTTCTTCTGAACTGTAGGTCACCACAGGACCACACGCAGTGCATGGCAATAATGGATGTTACGAGACTCTGGTTGAACCAGAGGACCTGCTTCTTCTCCTAGAGAGCGGGAGATGAATGATTAACGTGTGGTTTTGATAGCTGTGCGTTCGGCGGTCCAGCCCGGGTGTTTGAAGTCGGATCAGAGGTCCGGGGTAGAGCGACGTCCTCATTGATCATATGTATTCTGTAGACTTTAATGTGCACCGCTGTTCTGTCTCAGGTCTTTGAACAAGAGAATTAAGGCTCAGATGTGGTAAAAGGGCTTGAAATGGGTAATTGTATTCACATGAAAAGAAAGAGAGAGGACGTGGGTGCTCTCTTCAACGCACGCCAGCCCGTCTAGAGACTAGATCAATAATTATTAGGAATGAAAGGACTGTCCATATTTATGGATTAGTTCTGCATTTAGTGCGTTCCATTAAGCATAGTAATTTCGTTATTTTGATGCATTTAGATAGTGTAGTCTAGTTTTTCAAAATATATTCCGACCCTCTCGGTCTCTCTCCCTTCATCTGTTTCTCAGCTGGAGCGTATGTTGGAGGGGAGCGCGGTGAGGGCACAGAAACAGCTGGTGCTGTTGCACCGCGAGGACGGCCCTCCTCCCAAAGGAACAGCTGAATGGCTGAACATGCGGAGCTGGATCTCCAGACACCTTCACCTGTCCTGCCCCCGCAGGGTTTTCTCCAAGAGGAGCCTGCCCAAACTGGTACACACACACAGAATCAAAGCATTCAATATTATGTCATGGGAAATGAAGCTCAGAACAGTTGCTTTAGTGAATAGCGGAAATGTATGCTGTAGGTTTAAAACTGGCCGTGTCGTGATGTCATCATCTTTCTCTTTTCATTTCTTTTTAAGACTCATTACAAGTGCCAGAAACCAAACCTTTTTATATAAGAAACCCGATTGTTCTGAATATTTAAGCTAACTTTGATATTTTCAGCTGTGGCTGCTGTGTTCTTGAGCTCCATTATCTTTGTATTACGTAATTGCAAATTTCTGTCAGAATATACGAAGAATATAAATGGCAAATGATGTTTCATTAGTCGACCCCACATGGCAAAATAGGCTCGATCAATGGTGCTAGTTTGGTGTGGGGTTACATCAGTGTCAAGCTGGTGGTTTGCAGCTTGTCTTTTTTTACTTTTGCAATACAGAATTAGAAAGAAATGAAATGCTGTCTGACTCCTCAAACTGCTTGCCAACACCAGTCACCTCTATTACTAAGTCTCCGTTGCTTTTGTTTCCCTGCCAGATAGAGATGTATCAGCGTGTGTTCCAAAAAAACGCAGACCGTCACTCCGATTTCTCTCGCCTGGCCCGCTTTCTGACGGGCAACACCATCGCCCTGGTGCTGGGGGGTGGAGGAGCCAGGTACTCGCCTTTTATACCACTTCAAAAATCTCAACAAAAAAAAGAAAGGAAAAACTCTTATCCTGCATTACAGTATTTTTCTGTATAAGTCTATTACACCTCCTGTCTTTGTTTGAACTTTAGTCTATCTACTTTATTTTCCTGATGGCTTCTGTTTGTCTGTTCTGTCTTTTGTGGTTGCAGGAGGTCTTTTAAGGTTGGTTGCTATTTTCTCCCTTGGTTCCCTTGTGCAGTAACCTGGGATTCATTCTGTGTACTGTACCGTGTTAATAATGTCCCGCCTCCCCTAGGATAGAAAGGCTCTGTAGTTCTTTTTAAAGAAAAAACAACAATATACTTATTTATAGCATACAACAGAGTTGTTATTCCCAATACGACTGGTCTTAATCAAGCCATGTTTGGGCATCGTCAGTTTTTTGGTCACATTTCCAGCTGAACAACCACGGTAAATGTTTTATTAGCCTGCTTACTTGGCTTTTTTCATTCCTTCTCCTTTCAGGGGTTGTTGCCAAGTTGGCATCATCCGAGCGTTGACTGAAGCTGGAATCCCGATTGATCAGGTGGGTGGTACCTCTATCGGCTCTATGATGGGCGCTCTGTACGCAGAGGACCGCAGTTACAGCAGGATGAAAATCAGGGCTAGAGAGTGGGCCATGGTGAGAGACCGCCATCCTTTATCGCACTTAAAACACACATTTTTCTTTTTCAATGCTTACTTGTTCCTCCTTCCTGTTATGCAGGAAATGACATCAGTGTTTAAGAAAGTGCTGGACCTGACCTATCCCGTCACTTCTATGTTCTCTGGAGCTTCATTCAACTCCAGCATTCATGCTGTCTTCAAGGACAAACAGATAGAGGTGAGATTCAGGCTCATCGGCTCAAGCGTTTCCTGGGAGACCACAGTCGGCACATTTCGTGGTTTAAACATGTTTGGCTTTTCTACAGGATCTCTGGATCCCATATTTCAACATTACCACGGACATCACCGCCTCCACAATGAGAGTGCACACTGATGGTAACGCCACATGCTGCACCTGCGTTTCTGAACTTCTAACCTTCTTAACCAAGACGAGTGCTTGATATTTCCCATTTCTCGGTTTCAGGCTCTCTGTGGAGGTATGTGCGATCCAGCATGTCTCTTTCTGGGTACCTGCCACCGCTGTGTGATCCAAAAGACGGACACCTGCTCATGGATGGAGGCTACATTAATAACCTGCCAGGTGGGTAGTAGGTCATTAGCCTCTCTCTGGTCTATAAAATCCTTCAATGGACAGTAAAATTACAATATGCCAACACTGGGAAGCTTTTTGAAACTGCAGAAAGTGTGCTGGTTTAACAGATCTGAAGGATTGGGTGATTTTTGGTTTATTATTGTTAGTTATTTTCTCCCCCCTCCCTTCCAGCGGATGTGGCACGTTCAATGGGTGCCAAGGTTGTGATTGCTATAGACGTGGGTAGCCAAGATGAAACCAACCTCACCAACTACGGGGACGCCCTCTCGGGTTGGTGGCTGCTATGGAAACGACTCAACCCACTGGCTGAGAAAGTCAAGGTGAGGTTGCATTAAAGGAAAGACAATTATATTTAAGGACCAAAATATAGAGATGTTTCAAGGCAGGCCTTCTTGATTTAAGCATCCACCCAGAAAATCCAAACAACTGCATAATCCAAAAATAAAAGAAAATGTATTAAATACAAAAATAGAAAAAAAATTCAAACAAAATGTAAAAAATAAATTTAAAAACGAATTACATTAAAAACTTCATATAAAAAAGTCTATGTAAATTTTGTTTTTCTTTAATAGTTGTTGATTTGGGATTTTGAAAATGTACGTGACCATTTTCAGGTGTTAAACATGACTGAGATCCAGGCACGGTTGGCTTACGTATGCTCCGTGAGACAGCTTGAATCTGTTAAGAATAGCGACTACTGTGAATATATCAGACCTCCCATCGACAGATACCGCACGCTCGAGTTCGGCAAGTTTGATGAGATCAGCGTGAGTCTTCTCTGTTTACTTCCTGCATCCTAAATGGCTCAATTTGTTTTCACACTTGCAATTTTTGTGGACCCTGTATTTCTTTTGCTTCACCGCATGTGCGCATGTGTTACAGGAAGTGGGGTACCAGCACGGGAAGACAGTGTTTGACGTGTGGTGCAGAAGCGGAGTGGTAGAAAAGATGCTGAAGGATAGACATCAGGAGGAATTCCACAAAACACAGAACAACGTGAGGCAGCGATCTACCGAATACTTTAGAGATGTAACATGTTGAACCAGTTGTTCTCTTTGATTTATTGTGGTTCCTGCAGGTGGTGACCTGTCCAAATGCGTCCTTCACCGATCTGGCTGAGATTGTCTCGCGAATCGAACCAGTCAAACCAGCTGTCGTAGATGGTAAATGATTTTGAAAGCCTTTTAGAGGATGTTGGCAGTCTGTTTCAAGGATTTTTGGCATGTTTCCTTCTGGTGATTAAATTCCAGGCATATCTCTCTTTGGCTGCGTCTTAGCTGGCTGTCATTTAGTGTTGTGTGATTTGCTTACAAACTTGTATGTTGTTAGGCTAATGGGACCGAAATGTCCCCCTCCTCTTTTTGCGTCGCAGATGAATCAGATTATCACACAGACTACGAAGAGGAGATAGCAGAAAGTGCTCTGTCAGATATGGAGCTCTACACGCATCACAGTGAGCACACCGAAGAGGAGCTGACCGCAGACACTGTGAGTGGCAGAAATATGCAGATTAAAATTTTTAGGTTCAACATCTGTATAGGTCTATTTGTAATGGATGTAGTATACATAACCATATTTCACCCTTTCCTGACTGTTGGAATCAAACCGGTTGCTTTTTGTAACTATACCTTTAAGAGCTCTGTTTATTTTCAGTGCTTTTTATGATTTGCTAATCTTTTTCACATTTGAAAACGTTTTAATGTGATGGTGTTTCGAAGGCTTATTTATCCATTATTCCCAGGACGAAGAGTTCGAGAGGTCTGATAAACAGCGCATGCGGTCCACTGTGGAGAATGTGGGGCGTGTGTCCTCCCAAACCCCGCAAACCTCCAGTCTCCACATCAGAAAAGCACACGGCCAAAAAAACACTCCATCCTGACCCTTGAACCTTGTCAATGTATAAACACTGACTGACACTCTCAAAATTTGAGGTGGATACCTCAATTCACATTCCAAGTTCTTCCTGACGTCGGGGAGTGAAACTCCACCCACTTGTATTTGCAATGGCTTTGTCCGTGCGTTCGTGCAAAGAAGTCTATAGACGTCTGACTTTAACAACACTGTTTAAGACCAACATGCTGAGCAAACATGGTGTGGGGTTGTAACTCAAGACTTTCCCAGTGTATTATGTGCGAAGTCGCTGACTGTGAGCTCTGCTGGAAAACATTTGGATTGCAGTCTCAACTTGACATAGTCTTGAATTACCGGTGCAGTTAATCAATGGAGGAGGATTTTACATTTCCACCATCAAAAAAAATGAGAGTGAGAACAATCAAATAAGAATGAAATATTGTCTGACTCTTAAGAGAGTTCTCTATTTATGAGCTCCAATGACTGATGTTGCTTTTGTTTAGTTTAATCATCTCAGCGACATCCTGACAAGTCGATCTGTTCTATAGCTTGTTTGTTTCACACAGATGCTTTCCTTGACAAGACCGTCTTATGTGCACTATGGACAACTGGCAGAGATTGAATCTAACCAGCATCATTTATTTCACCAAATGTGCCTGATGAATAACTACTCTTACCTCTAGCAGCATGTGAGCAAACAAATACAACTCGTATAAGCAAGCCTATCAATGCAAGACTCTTATAATCACGTTTTTTGTTGTTATGTTACCCATAGTGCCTTTTATCTATGATTACATCAATACTAGCCAGATGAGAGAATGGGTTTATATTAACAATCTAATCTTTATGCCAGTATTGATCAACCTGCGAGTGAGTTAAGCACTTGATGTCATGTGATTTTTATTATATTGCCTTAAATTGACTAACATTGACTGATTTATTCATTTTCTATTATTTTGGAGCAATCATCATTTATGGCCAATAGCTATACATAAATGTGAAAAAAAAACATATGCTAAGAAAGCTAGCAATTGTTGTGACAGTCAGTTTTTTTAAGTTGACAGTCGGGTCAGTTCCAAAGCAAAAATCTGGACGAGACGGACGTTAACAAATAAGAATATGCTATTGTTTTTCACTGACAGGAGAGCCTGGTGTCATTTGCAATCTTATTAAAATGCTAATGTCTATTAAACTGTATTTTTGCTTTTGTTCTGAGTTATATTCAGAGACTACTGAGGCATTTGAAATCTGTTTATTTGTCGATGTTGCATAATGCAGGGAGGCTCACGCTTACCCGCTGAACGCTGCGCTCCAGGAAACGTGTGAACTCGATAATTATGAGGATGAATTATGGAATTTGTCAGTAAGGCCGTAGTTTTTTTTCTGCTTAATGGAGACTTCGCCGTCTTCGATCACTGCTGGGTGCCAAACAGCCTCAGCAAGCCGCTACACGTGAGATTTACTGAACACCAAATTGAAGTCTAAAGTCTAAAGTGAGTTTGGTGTAATGAGAACAAGGGGACCGATCCCGTTTGATGAATGAATGGGTGATGTTCCACGTGCACGTACCCATAGATTCTGTGTTTTGCATGCAGAATTTTTAAAGGGCATTTGGGTGAAGGGTATATCAGTTGGGTTTTGCTTGTTTATAGGTATTGGATCATATATTTTATACAGTTTTATTATATTCCTACAGGTGTTTGGCTTGTTTTACATGACAGAAACCCTTTGAATCCACCATTAAAGGTTTTGAAAATCTAAAGATGATTTTATATATAATTAAAATATTTCAATAAAATGTCTTGAGTTTAGTCTTGGACTAAGTCTTAGTTTGCTGCCTTCAGTGATCTGCTGAGGCCTTTTTGCAGATGCTTTCGAACAATATGTCTAAAGCGCTCTACAAATAAATAGAATTAAATCCAAAGGCCTCTGAACTCAAAGTCCAGGGGTCTTATTCGTTCATTTTGTATCTGCCTGTTCTGTTTCTGCTCCAGGCCTGTTCTTTAAAAAAAAAAGAGCACCTTCTCTGCATCACCTCAGTGTTGACATGGACAAACAAATTCTGGCATGGCATTATATCAGTGTGTTATTTAAAGGGCTGTTTTTTTAGGCCTTCATAGGTTCCATGTATCTTTGTCACCCGTGGTCTGCAATTCAATTCAAGTGTGGTAAGGACAAATGGGACATATAATGGGTGCTGTGTCTGGTGTAGACACCGAAACAGCATGAAAAACTATCAAAGGTATCTCAGGCATTAGGTTTTGTTACTTCTAGTTATACATTTTAATGCATGCCAAATTGTTTCTCTGCTTTAAGTCATTTTTTATCACTTGGTTTCCCTTGATATATGACACACACTTAATTGTGTGTGTCTTATATGTTTCCCTTAAATACCCATTAGTTATGCTTGTTTTAGTGATCCTCAAGCAAATATGTGACATTTCCTTCTGACTAACAGGGCTCTACTGATGTACCCTTTATAAATCCTGGAGGCTGCCTGATACACTGACTGAGCAGATATTGTGAGTTTGCAGAAGTGCTAATAAGATTATGAGAGATGACATTGTTTGGGCATAAGGTGAGAATGTGTCTGGATGTAGGATAGAGAAGCTATTAAAGGTGATCTCTAAGCTGTCAAAACTCTGGGAAGGTTCAGTGCCATGGCACTGTGAATAACAGTTTGATAATTATGCAGTTTTCTGCATACTAATCTGTGACTAACAAGAAAGAAAGGTTATTTGTATTCACCTTTGTATTTTACACTGCTTGCAAAGTGCGAGCGCTGAATTAAGCGCTGTGCTTTTCTCCATTTATTTCAATTGTAGATCATTTTAGTCAAAGGTATGTTGTTGATGGTGTAGGAGCTCTGTTGTTTACATTTATATTTATGCACTTGACAGTTGCTTTTATCTAAAGCATCTTATTGCGCATTCATGTTATACGTTTGATCATTTTTTAAGTGTGTCCCCTGTAAAATGAACCCACAACCTTTTGCATTGCTAATGCAATGCTGTAGGCCCTGGGTCATTCTCAAAAGAACAGTGACAACTTCAAAAATGTAATTCAGTTTTCATGCCTAAAATTTCACGATTAGTATTCACCGCCATGGTTACATTGTTACGAATAATAATGGCCAACTTGAGTTCCTTATTTAATCATTTTATTTTACTTATTATTTGCATAGAGTTTTCTGTCTGTGGTGTAACACCAGTGACAATAACACTAGTGGCAAATTCCCATGAAAGGCTTATTTTCCAAGATGAAAATAAGTCACTTCAAAACTAACATGATGAGGCACACTAAAATCTACACATATACCGATAAACATGTTTTTTCCAATAAAAATCCTTCATGCTGACACAAACCAAAGCAACACCAATGACACTTTTAAAGAACCACACCAAAAACTGACATTTTTAATAAAAATTATATTAAGGAAAGGAACGCTCACCATGTGTTTAATTGGTTAACTTAATTAAAAAATAAACGAAAGGGAAATGTTTATGCACCATACAAAAGAGTTAAACATAGGGGGACATGCGTTTTTCAAGTACAAATGAAATTCAAATGAATTGTGAAAAAAAATACTAAAATAACAATTTTTATTATAAAAAAGCACTGAGTTGCGTATTAATGGATAAATCGGGTGTATTTTTTTATTTGGAAGCTTTTAACATTCCTGTAAAGTGTGGGGACAGGTTTGTGACCATGTTTTGAAAATGACCCCCCCAACCAATTAAGCTACAGGAAAAAAATGTATAACCCCAGAGTTTGTCTAAAACTTGTATTTGTCTTTCAAATAACAATTATTTAATTCATTTCTGTTGGTTGTCCCGGCTGATTATCATGACAACGCAGTAAATGACGCTGCAGAACTGTTATGCGCCTCGAGTCGCTTCCGGTTTCAGCCGCTAGGTGGCGTCGCGTGGCTCTGTTTGTGTGGTGATTATGCGCAGATAAAGGACAGTTATTTACTCTCTTGTTTAGCTGCTGTCAAAATGATAGACGAGGTGCTGACCGTGACCTCTCACTGCAACGAAGCAGCGCCTTTATATTCTGCTAGACTGTTAATTCATTGTCTTGTTTTCCCTCAAGAGTGTACGCACGTCTAGCCTAAAGAATGAGGTTGTGAGGAGAAATATGGGTCATGGACTGTACATGAGTAAATGGAGAGCGAGAATGTGTGTTCCTACTTAACCGCATGTTGGGGTGAGATTTGTATTCAGACCTAAGCAAAACCTGACAACTTTTTTGGGGATGACTATTTAGGTTGCACTCACTGAAGAATAAAACTCATAAGTAGAACACATGATATCGTCACTGTTCATCCGAAACCTCAGATGTCCAAATTTGCTGTTTTTCAGGAAATAGAAAAAAAACACTATACTTTTTAAATGATCAAATACATGTCATAATTGACTGTAAATATTGTTTAGATATTTGCAAAACCCGGTGACAAACATAACGGGTGACTAATAATGATTTATGACATGAAATAAGGAGATACGAGGTTTCAGAATGACAGCAGTGTCAGTGATATTTAACTTTCAAGTGATGTCAACAGGTTGGTGTGAGGTAATTAGCTGTAGGGGACATCATTAGCCTGGTTTGGAAACGACGCCTATGAGATGTTCTCAGTGATACAATGAAACAAATCTGTGTGTTTGAGAGAGAGTGATGTTGGATAATCTTTATGGTTCAAACATCTATTAAAAATGAAAGCGAGGGATTGGTAGTTGACCAGGACACAGAACAGTGGGTTCTAATATGTTTGGGTTGATCGAGAGCGTGTTTGGCCTAGATGAAAGTAAAGAACAGACGAAACAAAGAGAACAATACTGTGCATTTTGGCTCGTTCTACTGACAAATGTGCCAGTGTTCAGTACATTTAACTGTTATTTCCTTTCTGCTACTCTGACTCTGACATACTGTTGCAGTCTGGTACCCCGGCTCTCTCTCTCTCTCTCTCTCTCTCTCTCTCTCTCGCTCTCTCGCTCTCTCGCTCTCATTCTCACCCTCTTCCTCAATCATCTCCTGTCCTTTAAAAGCAAATCGGGTTATAAGTGGGTCACTGCGCTACAAAAATCAGGTCCCCCCTGTAGTTGTGACGCACTTGTATACAGAAACACAGGCTCCTGTACCTGGATGAGTTGGCCCTGTGGGTACACAAGCTCTTTTAGAAATAACAAACCCCTCTGGCGTCTGATGACATTGTGAAAAGAGCTTGCGTGATTGCTGGCTGCAGTAAGAACATTGTTTATGAAAGAGGGGACTAATTTTCGGTGTTAACTAATGACCTCTTATTTCCCTATTTAATGAGTCTCCATTATGAGTGCGCTCCCCATTAAGAAAAACCCTTTTGAGTTTTATTTAATTCGTTGTTTAATACAAACAAGTAATTGTACTTCATTAGATGTTCTAGGCCCTTTTTCCAGCTTCTAATCTGTTTTGCTGTAGTGCAATTTCTGAAAATATTTAGCAATATCTGTATACATTTCTAGAAGGAACTGCAGGACATTCGCATAAGACTGTGTGTGTTGTGCTGTTTCGGGCTCATGTGCCAACAAAATAATTTTAGTTCATCCATAATAGGAGACTAGTGTGATCCTTAAAGGGATAGTTCACCCAAAAATGAAAATTCTGTCATAATTTACTCAACATCTTGTCATTTCAAACGTGTATCACTTTCTTTTTTCAGCAGAACAAAAAAGATGATATTTCGAAGAATGGTAACAATTATGCATCGGAACACAGTTTTTATGCCTAAAATTGTAGTTCTAGTAATAAAAGTATGAATTGGCTTAATTTTCTTGACCTGGGACACCCACTGAAGCACTTTTAAAACAGCATAGGCGGATGCTAGATTTTCTAGTTTCTTGAGCTTTTGATTGGTCGGCAAAATTAGAAGCTGAATTGCAGAATGATGTCAAAAAATCGTTGATCCATTTAAGTAGAGACTGTTTTGAATGCTTATCTTCTAAGTGTGAATTTTAACAATGTTTTGGAGCACACTAGTTTATAGACATTATTAAGGCTAACATATTCACGCTAAAAGCAAAAAACTTAAATTTTGATTTCATGGGCTCTTTAACAAAAGGATGAGCTTTAAACCCTCCAGAATTCCTTGCTCAATGGACTTCCATTGTAAGTGCGTTAATGGGACATTTGATCTGTTTTTACAATCTCAAGGACGAGTCACAATTATTAATGCCATAGAGCTTAACTTGTTTTGAACCTGGCATGTTGGCTTAGGTTAGAAACACAGAGAGGACTGGTAACTACGTTTTAATGGTAAACGGCAGGAGAGACAATCTCATGGTTAACTAATCCTCAGCCTTCCAGGGTTCTCGTAATCTGAAATGAGAAAAATAAAAAAATAATTGCCACAGGCCAAAATAGCAATTTAGGTGAAAATGTGTTTTCTTTTTCCCTTCGGCTTCAAAATCATTGTGGAAATCATTTAAGTTTAATGTAAAAATCAATTCAGTTCAGTCTGAATATTCTTGTCTCATTGCAATTAACTAAATATTTTTCACTTTTCGTCGAGGTGTCTGGTGTAATAACAGGTGTGACAAATTTCTGGGCTACTTTCAAATGAGAGTATATGTATGTGTGATATTCATTTTATAAGAGCTTTACATTTGCATGTGCGTGTGCCTGTATGTGTCTATATGACACTATTTTCTTGTGAAATTAAGTCTCGACTACAACCTATATGACCAGGGAACAGCTTTTTTATATGAAGAAAATAAAATCACTTAGCAACATTCTATTCCACTGATTTTCACATTTGCAGGATTAACGAATCTTGCTCATCAAGCTTGTCATGAGTAACTGACTAATGAAATCTAAATTAGTTAGTTAGTTACTCATTCACAGCAGGTTGAACTTCTGGCTAATCGACTCTTTTAAAATGGTTTTCGTGGTCACTCTGTCCTGGTTTTTGCGTCATTGGGTCCACTCTAAATACAGTTAATCGGAATGTTCCAGATGAGCCGTCTGCTGTTATTGATATCGTGGAGTGTGTTCTTCAGAAACTGCCTCACTATAGGGGCATTCACACCCCTTAAAGGATTTGCTGCTGGAATGGACACGTTGTATGTGAAATGTTTGTTCCTAAAATAGGGCTGCAGGGGCCATGCACAGCATCTTCATTAGTTTGGTCTCTCTCTCTCTTACTCGCACACGCACAGACACATTTCCACTCTCATTTCTGCTCCATTAATGACTTGCTCATCTTCATGTTGGTAAATTACAGTTATTAATATTTGTTGAAAACTAGGGCAGGTGACAGGCATTTTCCTTTTGACAAAATGTAGCCTACCTTTCTCTGCATCTAGCATTACCATTGCTAGATCTAATTTTGTGTTATTGTATTGCTTTATCAATCTGTTAAGTTTATTATTTGCAGTCGCTGGTTTTGCATTTCTGGTATTTTGTGTTTTTTGATTATTTGTGTTATGTACTGTGTTCGTGTGAGCTTACCAATAGTGTCCTTAAAAAAAAAGGTCATTGAGTTTAACACTGTGGAAATGTATAATTAGGCTTTCAGATGCTCATGTTTAATCAGAATACTCATTATTTTCACCCAAAGTGATATTGACTGTTGACACCCGTAGGCTGTCCTTGTAGAGCCCATCGCATTTGGTCCGTTGAGAAAGATTATAGTTTATTGCTGTGTAAAATGTGTTTTTGAGACACCTGTGTGTTTTGTGTTGAGTGGGGGTTGCTGACTTTGTAACTATATAAATTACTACTGCATTGTGTTAATGAAGTTGGTAGAACATGATCATGTTCCCTGTCCCAAAATCACCCTGTCCCAAATATACCACCATAAATGTGATATAAACATTTACTCACTAACTTTTAGTTAAGTCACTGAATGCGTCGGCGCCTATAGCCTCGTGGTTACTGCGCCGACATATAGCGCCAAGGTGCTCACGGCAACCCAAATTCATTTCCCGTCTTTACGGTCCTTTGCCGGTCCTGCTCCCTTATCTCCACCCCAAGCTTTCCTATCAGCTCTTCACTGTACTCTGTCACTAAAAGCATTAAAAAAAGTCACTGACTGCAGCTGTAATGCGTTAGAGGAGAAATGGCCCTCCTTGCTCAGACTGGTTTCTCCCGAGGATTTTTTATTCATCATTGGAGTTTTGGTTCCTTTCCATCTTTACTGTGTAGGCTTGCTCACTGGGAGACAGCTGATATTATAATTATGAACTTCTGCAAATTCCATAAACTTTGCTTTTATTAGGATGGTCCTATCTGTTTGAATTTACATTTATGCATTTGGCAGATGCTTTTATCCAAAGCGACTTACATTGCACTGTATTATTCATTTGTTTCTGACTCTGTGCAATCCGCTGGGATCGAACCCATGACCTTGGCATTGCTAGTGCCATGCTCTAACTACTGAGCACCACTTAATTTTCCTATTTTGTGTTTTCTTTTTCATGTAAAGCTGCTTTGAAAGAATGCAACATATATAAATAAACTGAATCGAATAGAACTGATATTAGTTAAACCTGCATGTTTATGTAGGTACATCCAATTTAAAACAGATTACTCTAGATAAATAGATACCAGATAAATAGACTCTTATTTTGTTTATTTTAAATAAATGACTGTATTTTCCATCATGTAACAGGCCCAAAATTGTATAATCATCCTTATAAAAAACATCTTTATTATAGAAGTGGCAACCTCAACTTATTCTCAAGTTGTGCAGAACATGTTTGGTCCTGTCCCAGCTTTAAGCTTTTATAAATTAGCTTAATTATAATTACATTAAGGAAAGGATAATGACTCTTCTAATTCCCAGTTGCTACCACTGATAAGAAAGTCTGAAGAATAAACATTTCGTGAACACTTCTAAAGGCTTGTAACTGTAAGTAATAAGTTGGTTACACGGACTTGCTTTAATCACTTTTTAAGAAAATGAAGATTTTCGATTCAAATACTTTGTGTTGGCTAGACTACTGTTTTGTAATATGGAATATTATTATTAATATAATGTTTTAAACACTTACCAAGGTATTATCCTTTGAAATACCTTGGACTGTCTTGGTGAATGAATACGGAAATCATTTACTTTAGTATCGTGGTGATATACTGTATACTCTTAAAAACAAAATGCTACAAAATGTTCTTCTTAGTGATGCCATAGAAAAACCATGTCCCCAAAGACCATCCAAAGATCTTTTTATAGTCCTAAGAACCTCTTCCAAAGAACAGAAAGATTCATCGGATGTTAATCATTGTTTATAGACCCATACAGCCATCGCAATATGGTTCTTCTATGCCAGCAAGTAGCACCTTTTTATATAAGTACACCATAGTATTACCATTTTATCATCACTGTCATAGTACTGTTGTGTAAGGGATATGTCATTATTAATATCTGCTGAATCTTCTTTCTCCCTGGTTAAAATCTGAAGTATTTTCAGTAATCTTTTTAGACCCTTGGGGTGCAGTAATCTGACTTTGAATTTGCCTCTCTCTCTTTCTTTCTGTTTTCTATTACTCTCCCATGTGTCTTTAGTCACGACTCTTTGTGTGTATTCACTTGTGTCCATGTGTCTAGGGAGCAAAAACACTTGATTTGTTTTACTTGAAATGCTGAAACATCTGCAGGAAGGTTCACACCTGCAGATGAAATCAGACACTAGCTCTATTTTCGCAGGGCTGAGACTATTTCTGTGCATCGAGCCCCTCGTGAAAGTGCGTCACCCTGCGCATAAAGAGTCTAAAAACGGATCCACTACGCACGTGGCATCTCACGGAGACATACACACACACCATGTGAGCTCCTATGCGAAGACAAACTGCTGTAAAAACACCACATCTTTTCTAGACCGAAATAGAGATGACATCATCATTAAAACACTTCTCATTACAACTAATTCTGACCTGTTTCTTTCACAACGATATAAAACCTTCCTTATCGGTGTGTCTTTGGTTTCTGTTTGGAAACACCATGATTCTGACACATGGAGCTGGTGTGTATATTGTTATTTGCAATAACTAAGACATGTTCATCATTGTTCTTTTTTCCACTTGCCCTGTCTCCATCCCTCATCTCCTTGCTCTTCCTGCAGTCTCGAGTCCTTGGTCAGAGCATTGACAGAGGTGATGATGAGTGATTTATTATATTTGAGTTAACACGGTTTGATTACATATTGGCTGATATTCTGAAATTATTATTAATGTTTGTCATCTGTAATTTCGCCACATTCCTTCACAGTTCAGCATCATCTAGCTCTGTCTCTTTTATTCTGTCATCTGATTTATTCATATAGAAGCTTTAATCCAAAGCAACTTAAAATAAAACTTTCAGTTAATAATGAATTCAATTTTGCATAGCTGATCTTAACAGTCTGCATTACAGCTCCCACTGCTTCAGCAACCTGTCACAATGTCTTTAAAAGGAGGCTGGTTTTGAAGAATGGATTAGAACACATACTGGACAGAACTTGTAGGTAAGCATCATTAAATGACTTAATTAAGTGTGTTTACATAAGAATCTTAAAGGTGCTGTGTGTAATTTTTTGATGGATCTATTGACAGAAATGCTATATAATATACATAACTATGTCTTCAGAGGTGTATAAAGACCTTACATAATGAAGTGTTATGCTTTCATTACCTTAGAATGAGTTATTTCTTTCTACATACACCGCGGGTCCCCTTACATGGAATTTGCCATTTTGTGTCTACAGTAGCCCTAAACGGACAAACTGCTCTACAGAGTGTGTTTTGAAAATACGTTATCTCCTCAGGCAATGAAGTGAAAACATGAGAACATCTTGGTTCTGTCAGCTGCCATAGTGCTTTGAAAGGAAGGGGGAGGGGTGGAGTGAGCCGTTGGTTGCAATTCGCAACCTCACCACTAGATGCCGCTAAATTTCATACACTAGATATTTATTTAAAGAAATAGCAGGAAAAATTGAGTGTTTAATCCCACACAATTATTTCATGAAAAGGACATGACACCTTTAATAGTAAAAGATATGTGTTTTAAATGGTGTTTAATGGTAATTTTACTTTTATGGTAATGAGTCTTCATATCTTTTTCTTCTCTCATTGCTGTTTCTCTATAAACCTTTATTTCTTGACATTGTTTTCCAGCACATATTGTCTTCCTAATGCTGCGTTGGCAGGATCTTACTCAATCTCCCTGTGGTGTATTGAAGTGGATGTGCCATGCCCGAACTTGTTCAGCGAGAGGCAGCAATTTATTACCGCCAATCCTCTTCTCGTCTCCTGGACTCAGACAATTCACGAAAAACCTTCATTTGTTGTTCGGGAGCTCTGAGGGTGCATCTGTTACTCCAGTTTATTGAAGAGAGGGGACGTCAAAGCCTGGGGGCTCCAGGGCGAATAGATCAAATCAGTGTGTGTGGTTGTTTTGTCACGGGCTTGACGTGTTGTTCTTGGACGTATTAAATTGGCTGTTTTTGGTTTTCATCGTTAGTTGGTTTCTATGGAAGTCTTTGGGCTGCTGTCTAACATCCGTTAACGGTGCGCTAATCAGCAGAAATGGAGTTGAATTAGAAGCGTAGGCAAAAAACACAGTGCAGAACTGGTGTTGACATCACTGGGCCGTGATATTTTTTGCGACATCCGAAAATATTACAATGATTTTTATTACAATGATGTTAAATTTAGCTCTTATTTATCCAAAATAACTTTTTACAGGCACAATCCATCTTCCTAATGCATGATCATCTACAATACATGTTTTTCCAAGCACGGATTTAGGCTGTCTCTGTTTAACCGCTAAGCAGCTCTTTCCCCGACAGCAGAAAGATCAAGAAGTTCTGCCCTTTTGGCTGAGTAATGAGTTGAGAGTTCAGTTGTGATTTGATTAGCGTGGCCTTTGTCAGCGTCTTTCCCCCATTTGCCGTGACGTACCAGAGGGGATATGGGTCATCACGAACGCACAGCATTTCCTGGGCCCTGCAAACTGCAGGAGACATGAGACACAACTGTCTTCAATAACACAAAAGTCCGCACATAAACACACCCACACAAATGGACATAAAAAGCACACTGTGAACCCCACTGCCAGAAAACCTCTAAGTATGCTTTATAGTGTGTGTGTGTGTGTATGTGAGTGGGAAAACTAGAAAGAAGAATGTTCACATATCTACAATATGTATGCGTGTGGGGGTGTTTGTTAGTTACTGTCATAAGCCAGCCTGATCTCATGGGGATTTGTAACCATTTTACATATGATGTATTTGTGTGATGTAAATGGTACAAAAATGTACGATTAGTCGAGAAAAGCAGTATTGATGCCCCACCCCTAAACCTAACCGCCACCTGCATAAAAGCAAATCGAACCAAAATGAGATATGAATTAGCCATGTAGTAAAATGGTTGTGAATCTCCGGGGCTAGCTGTCACATATTTTACTCGTATTTCCCAGGGAACTATACGTTTATTTTTAACAAAAGTCGGTTTTAAAATCTTGCCTGCAAAAATAGTTTTGTGTTCTCGCTAGGAAAAAGATAATAGAACAGCTAATTGAACACACATAGCGGGGCATGTTGTCACACTGTTTGGGTAGGCCTTGTTGTCACAATGGGAACAAACTGAAAATATGGTATTGGAGTATTGACTTTTGGAGTATTTATTGTTAGAAATGCAATATAATATAGTTAACTATGTCTTCAGATGTGTATAAAGACCTTGCATAATGAAGTGGTATGTTTTTATTAACTTAGAATGAGCTACTTCTACGTGTATCTACATACACCGCGGGTCCTCTTACATGGAAATCGCCATGTTGTTTCTACAGTAGCCCTAAACAGACAAACTGCTCTACGGAGCGCATTTCGTGAAAACATGATCTACTTCGGCAAAGAAGCGAAATCGTGATGACATCTTAGTGCTGTGTCAGCAACCGTAGTACTTCGAAAGAGAGGGCGAGCGGTGGAGTGAGCCGTTGGTTGCAATTCAAAACCTCACCACTAGATGCCGCTTAATTTCATACACTGGACCCGAATTCACATTCTTATTTGAATAATTTAAACTACAGTGGGTGCTAGAGGAAAACACGTATTGTGACGGATACTGAAATATAACCCTTATGACAATATCCGCGTGCGAAAAAGCACGACAGGCCTTGATGACATCATACGTGTTTGTATCAGAGTGAATCCAGTCGTGTGCACCGAGGCAGCTTTTTAGCTCTAGCGGTGGTGCGCTGTGTTTTTCCCCCGTTTCTCCCCAGCCTGTACGAGCACACTTCTCGTTTGGGTAAACAGAGCTCAATAATTCATCTGTCAGCACACAGGAGAGCCGCCAGGCTTTCATTTACTCCTCGCGCTCGGCTGAGGCAGCACAGCCGTCTCTCAACCCTGCCTCACAAAGTCACATTTAGACAGATGAGCATCGGCCCGTCCCAGCACTCTGACAAGGAACTGTAAAACCAGAAAAGATGAGAGTAAGGCCACGTTTACACGATGAAAAACGGAAAAGTTTTTCCGTTGCGTTTTTGAAAAGCTTCACGTACACATGACAAAGCGTTATCAAAACGGTCTGCATTTACACAATCCAGGAAAACGGATAAAAACGCTGTAGTATGCACACCAGGCCAGTGCATGGCGATGTTGTTGTGTATAGAAACAGGACGTGCCTCGACACATACACATGCACAGTTATAAGCCAAAAGTGCTTTTTAATACGTATATGCGTGTTTAAAGTCTGGCGAATGTAATAGTGTGTCTTCGCTGGTCTTGTGGGTGCAGCAAATTCACATTTTGCTGGGGAAACGTTAATACATAGTCGAGCAGCGAGAGCTCACAGTACGGAAAGCCGCTACATTGTTTTAGCTATTCGCGCGCATGCGCGTGACGTCATTGTTTTCAGAAAGTTCCGTCTTGCAGTTTACATGGAGACGAAAACGGCGGCGTTTTCAAAAAGTTGCACTTTGAGAGCCGTTTTCAAAAGTCTTTCAGTCCCCTAAAACGCCGTTTACGTGTAAACGGACAGCTAAAACGCATATTTTTTTGTCTCGTGAAAACGGCCTCTAAGAAGGTGAGTAAACACTGAAGGACAGGTGACGGCATAAGGTCAAATTTAAGAATAGAGAATCTATGGAATTAATGGGATAGTTCACCCAAAAATGAAACTTCTTTCATTATTTAATCAGTCTTATGTCACATCTCCTTTATTAAACACCTGATTCAATTCACCAACTCTTATGCAAAAAGACCCATTTACTGAACTCAGCATGTCAGAAAGACATGTCAAATATAAAGTGCTTTGGAATTGATTTCATTCGCTGTTTTCAATTAATGACAAAAAACTTCGGTTACTTACAGTTAACTTTGTTTCTTTTCTGTCTTTTGTTCTGTCTCTCTCGCAGCTGTTGCTCCCCACCCCTCGGCCAGGAATCAGGCCACGTGGATGCAGCCAACAGCAGGCAGGGGTGAGAGAGTGTAAAGCAATAATCTCCTCGCACCATGAATCATTCTCTTGCTTCACGTCAGAGTGAGATACAGGCAGATATCAGCGCACCGGTACTTGCATGTGAATTACACACGCACATCAAGCCATCGCTTTCGCCCATAAGCTACTGCTGTGTGTGCCAAGGTGAAACAAGGAGCTGATAGGCATGAGGCTCACGTACAGAGCGAGGGCTCCCTTTCTACGGCAGGATAATCCAGCGAACGGAGCCCGTCCTGCCGCTGCAGAAACGATGACATTGCTGTAGTTTTTTAGAAGAAAAAAAATACTTGGCTTGTTCGGTGATGAATGTTTGACCTTTGGGGTTTTGGCACGACGTGAAAGGCAATTGTAAGAGCTGTTGTACATTGTGTGAGTGCGTACACCGTATGTGGATGTAAATGTGTTAGAGGGTAATCCGAGCCTGATGGGACTTGTGTTGGAGTTCGACCCAAGCCTGATGGATCCATATATTATGTTCTAATTTAATAACAAGACTCATTTTGAGTATGTATGCACACGCTCCTTTATTTAGGTTGCCACTTGCAAGAATATGCGCGTGTCTGGGTTTACTCACTCTGTAAAAATGACAGAATGTCTTTACAGATATAAAATATGAAGTTCTATTAGCAAACATATCATGCTAGACCTTTCTTCTCAATTTAACATGTACTTTGATACATATTTTGATAGTTAATTGAAACAAAGTTGAGAATCTCCTGATCTATGAAAGAGCAACCTCTGAGTATCACCTTTTTGTGCTATCTGTGAAGATTTAGAGTTTGCTTTGGTTGTGCTGAACTGTAGTTAAACAACTGTTGCAATAATACTGAAGATGGTATTGACTAGATGGATCGGTGTACTGCCAACTTCAGCAAAGGACATTCAATTCAATTCCATTTTTTTTATATAGCGCTTTTCACAATGTGAATTGTTCCAAAGCATGCTTTACAGGAGAAAATAAGAAAAACAGAAAAACACAGAAAAGGTCAAACACAGCAAAGTGCATGATGTTTATAGAACAAGCAAGATCATTCTAGTAAATAGTATCTAATAAAAGCAGTCTCCCGGTGAGCAAGCCAGCACGGCGCTGTGGCGAGGAACCTAAATTCCAATGATAAATAAATAAATAAGAAAAAAACCTGTCTCAGCCGGGAGGGCCAGGTCTCCTCTGACGTGTCACAGCTGCACTCAGTGACTTTGATTAAAAGTTACTGAGTAAGTGTTTATGAAAAATAGGGAGAGCTTATTAGTTGTGATTTAGGAAATTTTATTTATTGAAACGGTTTAGGTCTAATTTTGCCTTATTTTGTGATTGATATCAGGCAACAGAGGAATGTCATAAGCAGGGAAAATAGTAATGGCATAATGTAACTGAGTGCATCTATAACTTCAAACTGCTGTCATGTGATGTAAGTTTAGCATTAAAATACTAAGTATTGTAAATTCAGCATTAATGTGACAAGAAGTCCGTCTTTGCTCTTGGTTGGGGATGGAATTGCCTGAGCTGGAGCTGGGATGGTCAGATGGTCACTTTGCTCTTGGTTGGGGATGGAATTGCCTGAGCTGGAGCTAGGATGGTCAGTCAGTCCGCAGGCTCTCGCAGGAGGATGGCACGGGATGTTCACCCGGTGCTGGCGTAATCTCTAGTTAGTGATGGGCATATGACGTTCATCTGGGCCTGGTGTAATCTCTCCCCACCTCGGGATGGGCATCCTGAGGCGGGGGAGGAAGGTGGAAAGAGAATAATTAGCGTAGCAGCTGTTCATTAATTTTTTTAAATTTATTTTGCATATTATGCATTAAGTGAATGCTTGGCTGAAAAGATGTGTCTTTAATCTAGATTTAAATTGGGAGAGTGTGTCTGACCCTCGAATAGTATCGGGGAGGCTATTCCAGAGTTTAGGTGCTACGTATGAGAAAGCTCTACCCCCTTTGGTGGATTTAGTTATTCTAGGTGTTATCAAAAGTCTGGAGTTTTGAGATCTTAGAGAGCGTGATGGGTTGTAGTGTGGTAGAAGCTCTGTTATGTAGGTAGGGGCTAAACCGTTTAAGGCTTTATTATAAGTAATTAAAATAACTTTAAGTCAATATGATACTTAATGGGTAGCCAGTGAAGGGATGATAATATTGGGGTTATGTGATCGTATTTTCTGGACCTGGTTAGAACTCTGGCAGCTGCATTCTGAACTAACTGTAGTTTGTTTATTGATGATGCAGGACAACCACTAAGCAGTGCATTACAGTAGTCAAGTCTTGAGGTCACAAATGCATGAATAAGCTTTTCTACGTCAGCAACAAAGAATATTTCGTAAGGGAAGCGTTCAACTTCCTTTTAGGAAAATGAGTTTTCTGTTTTCACATCTTTAGATTTGTTTTCAATTCTAGTATGTAACTTTAAGCATTAAATACAGTTCAGTTCGATTCTATGCTGGGCAGCTGGCAACCTCAACCTCGTTGTTACCATTTGTATGTGTACTCTTTGCTTTGCCTGTTGTGCATTTGTCAGTTTGAATCAGTTTAATGAAGTTCAATGAGTGTTTGACCTTTGCTGAAGGAGTCATTGTATTTTTGTCTGAAGCGTCCTTTGTTGTTGCACTCAAGTGATCTTATGCGGCACACTCCTCTCCTTAGTAAAAGGCCGTGGAGGCATTGTGAGTAGGTTTTGGTTATACAGTAGGATCCTCTTTATTTACACAGCAGAATTAGAACTTTCACATTTTCTGAAAGACATGTGCGTAGGTAGTGCATTGACATGCAGTCATGATAATAGCTTGTTGCTTTGGTCCTAGACATGGCTTGGGTCCTACCCGAATATTCAGCCGTGGGAAACATTAAGAGACCATTACAAAATTTCTCTTAATCAGCATTTCTAGATGTACTGAGCCATTCCAGTCCAGTGATAAAAAAATGGAACTTTTTCTAAATACATGTACAAATATTACCGTTGTATTGTTTAAAAGTGAATATGAAGTTTCCTTTGTAGTATTTGAGCTCTAAAAAATACAGAGCATATTATTTTGACCTGTTTCTCCAGTTTTCATTTTCTTAAACTGAATGCAAATAGAAACATTATTTTTATTTGGAATTTGGGAGAAATCAGTAGTCACTAGGTCACAGAATGAAACAAAAATGATCATTTTACCTAAACACAGCTATAAATACTTAAGAAAAGTAAAAATAATTTTGAAAAGGTCTCTTAATTTTTCTATAGCTGTAAGTTAGGAATGTTATAGAAAAGAAAAAATGGCATATTGGTGCCAAGTGGGGTATTTTTTCAGAGCTAGGTTATATAAATCACCATCCATTTTTTCTTTGGACTGGATCCATATGAGGGTGAGTAAGTGATCCATTTTTATTTTTTTATTTTATTTTGGTTTTCATTTGGGTGAACAATCCCTTTAAGATAATATAAAAATGACCAATAAATAACAATTGTAATGCTATCCTGTAATTGTCCAGCAACAGTCATGGGGATGTGGGGATGTTGTTAAAACTTTCGTTCCTTCCGTTGCCGTCAGACATCATTGACTAAACAGGGTCTATAGTGACAGGTTTCAGGGGAGAGGTGGAGAGTTCTGGGGGAGTACGTATGACTCAAAAGGCGACAGGGGGATCTGGTCTGTAATTATGCTTTTAATGATGTGGACATGGGTTTCTAAATAACTCAACATCGTTGCACGACGATGTGTGAATTTCCCGGTTTGGAAAAAGTTACGTATTTTACTGTATGTGAATGACATCTTGATAATTTGACATATTGTAATGGGTTACTGCATAGCCGAGCAACTTTACAGGCTTATTTTTGGTGTCATTTCTTTTGCGTCATTACCTTTTCATTAGTGGGAGGGTTGGAGGTAATGATGAGTCAAAAGCAATGTAAACAGACCTCCATCATTACCCAGGAATATCAGTGGTTTGTTTCTTTACTAACAGTATTTTGTTTCTTTAAAGATGAAGATATACTTTTTCTTGTAGCTTGTGTTGAATACTTACTTTATTTAGAGCATGTTTGACAACCTCGTACCTGAGTAGCAAGTGTGTGATTCATTTGAAGCTTGTAAATAATTTGATGGAAGTGAGTTTTTGAATAATTCAGTCAAATATGCTTATGCGATGACTAACTGAATTAGATCATTTGCCTGTTGTTGCAACGTAATTGCCGATTATTGCGTTATTCAAATTAATTTTGAAATTATGCAAGTGGCAAATATGAGGGGCTCTCGGTTGTGATTTTCACAACAGGTTTTAAGGATTGCTCCTTTTACAGTGTCAGTTGGAGGTTATGAGATTTCAAATGCATTATTAGTAGTTCTTAACACACAAACTTTATGGACCTTGACAGCAATTCTGGCCAACTGTGAGCTAGTGAAGTAATGGAGTGTAAGTATGTTGGCTGACCTTGTTGGGTTGTTTGTGTTGTACGGCTGGTGAGTTGGCACAACAACGGAAATGGAGTGATGGAGAAAAGCATCTCTCCTCTCTTAAAATTTGCCAAGTGTGTGTGTGTGTGCGTGCGTGCGTGCGTGCGTGCGTGCGTGCGTGCGTGCGTGTGTGTGTGAGAAAGAGAGAGAATGGGAACTTTGTCTACAGCACAAAAGGGATGCGGGCATCCTTGACATTGTGCTTTAACATTCCCTCTTCATAATCAAACCCAATATGACACAAAAGCCCAAGTTCAATGTCAAACTCAACTATTTGTGTGTATGTGCATTAGGTAATGTGATTGTTGTAGATTTGCATTTCATTTTTCATTTGTCTTCCTAGAGGACGTTTCTTGAGAAAATGAACAAGCAAGTGACCATATCATCAAAGTGCAGTAAAGGTGACTTCTGGTTTTTAACCAATACAGAAAGATTTGGAGACAGAAAAAGGTTTAGATTAGGAGAAAGTTTTGAAATTTAAGTCATTTTCTTGGCTTGATATCAATATTTTAGGTTCAAATTACAGAAATTAAGTTAATTACAGAAAACATTTTCAAAGTAAAATTACTGTCACTGTGACCACTGGGTCTAGTTGACAACTAAACCGTACCATGTGTCTTATGGTTTGTTTAGAAAACAGACTGTTAATTATATATTATTATTAATGATATATTATTACATTATTTTATATTATTAGAGAGGTTTTTTTTTTTTTTGCTGTCACACCAACTACCCAAATTTGTTGTAAAACAGTAGTCAGACACCTACAAGCTGGAGTCTTACACCTTGGAAAAAAGAAATAGTCAGAGAAATATACAAGCTTTAATGATAATTTCATGCAGTGATTGTAAACAACAACTACCACATGGCTGTCATCTTAACAACTAAATAGGTTAGGACTGGACTTAATTTGCCTTTTACAGTATGATGGGATTCATAACTGTTTTAATACCAGCTCAGTTGGGATTACATGTTGCCCCCTGCCTACAGCCAAATCACTGCCGCTTTTATTCAATACAACCTCATTTTTGATCATGATATTACGTAAGCTAAATGGTGGTGTCTGCTAGTTACGTAAAATATACTTTTGTGCATATGACAATAAGTGTTCTGGCACACAAAAGGGCTTTTTCGTTTTCTTTGATGGTCTCTCTTCTTTTTTAAATCTGGTTTAGGGTGTACTCAATTGACGTGCGGTGTAGGCTGTAATAAACAAGTTTTTTTTTTTGGTCATTTAAACCATGCAGCATTTTATACAGAAGTGGGAAATTTTTAGGTTTTTAAAGCAGTTTTAAAATAATTCATTTGTAACGCTCATTTGCACACGATGTGAACTTTCACAACAGTCTCTGGAAAAAACTAACAATTTCCATAAACGTTTTTTCTAGAACATGTTGTAATTTGTGCTCTTGCACGGAGAGGATATTTTGTCATTTTCATTCCTGCTTTGCCTGCCCTCCGATTATCTACTTCAAAACAGCATCCTTCACCTATCTCCCTGCAAGACATACTGTACATCAAAAGCCTTCGTTTTTGCCCAGTAATGAGATGTGAAGGTAAAAACAGGTTTGTGACCTCTTCGATTAATATGAACATTAATGTAATAAAGTTCATTATGTCACTGATGTACACTGTTTGCATTTTCTGACCTGTCTGTCTGCACTTGTTTGTCTATAGCCAACATGCAGCAGAGGGAGTGAGGCATCTATTGTCTGTCTCCTTCAGTAAGAAAATAACAGACAATTAACTGGTTGTTATAAACAGGGGGCACACTGCTGTACACACTGCTGTACAACAGATTTGTGAGCGCATGCCAGTTTCCTGTAGCTCGATTGGTAAAGCATGCCACATCCAATGCCAAGGTTGTGGGGTCAATTCCCAGGGAACACATGCACTGATAAAATGAATTATGAGTAGGCAGTAATACGATTATTTTAGTTGGTTTAATAGTTTCATGAATACAGACAGACAGACAGATAGAACATTTACATTTCCCATCATCCCTGTGAAAACGGTATTACCGCGCATCTGCATGCCTTTTGGTCCCTCCAGCTCATTTCTAACCTGACATTTGCGCTGGTCTTGCCTGATGAGTGGGTGGAATCGGAGGGGTGGTCGCACCACATATGGATTCGCTGGGCTTCCTGTCTGGTAACCCCACACCCTCCCACTTCCATACACGCTCACTTCAAAGCCATGGTTTCTTACAGATATCAATGAAGCGAGCTGAGGGAGAGAGAAAGAGGGAGCGAGATAGAAGGGGCGGGATCTTTTCATGCGTGTATTTGTCTTGAACTAGTTGACACAAGCAGGAGAACATAGATGCATGCTCAGTCCTGCATCACCTCCAGGTTTTTATGATATAAACAGACACGCACGTGAAGGCATTTTCCCGTTCCGTCATTTTTACGCATTGCATTGATATCTGGAATGTGCTGTTTTCTCGCTAGCGCCGTTTCCATGCCAGCATGGGAACTGCAGTGTCCAAAAGGAAGATTCTGAGAAATGATGCGATTTCTTCGGTGGCGGCCAAAGTTAGGTGAGTGTCCGATTCTACCCGCTCGTGCACTGCGTGAATGCAGTCGGCTCGGCTCTGCAATCGTACGTGTGCGTCTTCAGAGCTCTGCGCGCGCTGAAGTTACAAAACGGCGTGAGGAGGATCTAAAACTCTTATTGCTGGATACAAAGAAAGGTCATGGTCTTGGTTATCAGACTGGTCGTTTTAAAAACAGCTGTTTTTTTTAATGTCATTGTTTATTTGTATCTATAGAATGTTAATTGTCTTGCTGTTAGCTTTACGGAATCCAGTCTGCGTCCCGTCTCAGATGTTTCACTAAAATGAGGTAAAATGGGTTCATAAGCTAGCACAGTAAATGCAGTAGAATTTTGTGTGTAGCCTACTATTATTATTTCTCGTTGAGTTTATAAAAACGGTCACATTATGTTTTAGATGGCGTAGTCTCCAAGCCTGTCCGTTCTTGTCACATATTGCCAACATTTTCATGTATCATTGATATAGAAATGAAGACTAATGGAGAAATGATTACTATTATTAGTAATAATTATTATTAATTATGCACAGTATATGTAGCCTACCTGACGCGCACGGATGCGTTTTTGAAGAACTCGTATGGCATACAGCGACAGTAAAAATGATGCGCGTCATACATGTAAACTTTACGTCTCTCATATGTATTTCCCAACCGGACCTTGGGAATTACGCATGGACGTGAGCAGACTAACAAGCCATTTAGTCGTGTTTCCCAGTCGAAGATCAAGGCATTGACAGTTGTCCTTCGCCTCTAATACATCCGCAACAGGGGATTCTCTGTCAATCATCCGTGACTGACTCGTGTTACTTTGGTGTTCCTGTGTCACTGTGAATTATAGCGTCACAGAGAGGAAAATGACTGGCTATCGTTTAAACCAAGAGAAAAACACACAAACGTTGTCTTGCTGCATTCATTTAAACTGTAAATCAACTTCTGTGTTATTCATTGATGGTCCTGTTTTTGCTGTTGTTGCCTGTTTCTCTGCGCTTACATAACTAGAGCCCTTCTATCACATTTTATGTGAATCACATATGTCAGTTTTGGTAAGACGGCAAGTGCTTCACCTTCTCACCCTGTTGTCTGGGCCGTACCTCAGGGATGCTGTGAGTCATTCCATCTTTAACGTTCCCCTACAGTATAGGTTTTTTAAAATAAATTGCGATTTGTGCATTTGACACAAACTTCAACATGGTCTTTCCAGTCATTGAAATGACCTTGTCTGCCAAGTGCTGCTGTTGAGCGGTATGATTCAAGAAAAGACTGAGGAGAGGGTTTCATTCATGAATGGGATGGGTTTCCGTCACCTCTGCGTTTACGAGTGTGTGTGTGTGTGTGTGTGTGTGCGTGCGTGCGTGCGTGCGTGCGTGCGTGCGTGCGTGCGTGTGTGTGTGTCATAAGTATGAACGAGCGTCTGTTTAGTATGCAGGGCAGGTGTCTCAGTGTGCACGGCTCTGCATGCCAAGTAGAAATGACCGATGGAACAGGGAATCAGACACAGCATGTTAAAGGGGTAGTTCACCTAAAAATGACCATTTTACATCATTCACTCACTCCAATAGCTGTTATTTCTTCTGTGTAACACTAATAGAGAATTATTGAAGAAACGTTACACAGATCTTTCCAGAATGAAACTGTTTGCAGAACATTGTTCTCCTTTAGAAAAATTAACAGTTTATTATTATGGTGATACTGGTAACTATGTTTTTTTGGAAAATTAACTACCATTTGTACTACTATAGTCTTACTACAAATACCATGGTTAAAATATGGTTAGACCTTAGTACGTTTGTGGTTAAACCAAAAATGGTAACCTGACAGTAGGGTTAGTGAACAATAAGAGATTTATTGGGTGAACTTTTCCTTTTACAGAAATTGCACACGGAGTTGAGTTATGCAATATCAGTGTATTAAGAGGGAATGCATGTGTAATCATAGGCTGAAATTTGCATAAATTCTTTATGACTTATTATGGCTAATGAATTAATGAGAACTGTGGATACGCTCTAGGGGTCTCTGTATCGTCATAAACAGAGGGGACTGCAAACTACCTTGAAAAATCAAATCAAATTGCAGTTTGGTTTTCACACAGTTGTGCTGTGGATCCTGTTAAATGTGATGCCCTGCAGCAAAAGCGGCTTGTTTGCAAAGAAATTAGTCATTGGCCTCTGGCAGCTGTTAATGGTGTTTTAGGCTGTAAATTGCAGTGGTTTAGAGTAAATAACGACTGTGGTGTATTGTCACAACCAGATTTAAGCACTGTCAGGATGTGATTATACACCTTTGTCATGGGTTTGTCTTTCTCAGCACAGATTGTAATAAGGTGTGTGCTCACTTTTTCATTTGCCTCTGGCCTATTGCGGAAGGTGGTGTCTGGTAATCTGTTTTCCTGCAGACACTGGGTCATGACCACAGAACTGTTGAAAAGACAGGCTGGTGGTTTGACTATTTTCTGCGAGTACACGCAGAACAATAGCATCTTGGCACAGGAGGTCATCCTGCTCTCAACCTGCACTACCAACTCTCAAAATCCTTGCAGCTTGATCACATGATGCAAATGTGCCGTTTTTATTCATTTGTTAACCCGATAAAGTGTGAAATTGAAGGGTCCACTCAAAAATAAAAATTTGGTTATTTATTCACCCTCATGTTGTTCAAAACCTGCATTTGACACGTTCTTCTGTGGAACACAAAATATGATATTTTGAGAAATGTTTTGTGTCCAAATAATGGAAGTCAATGGGGACCAGTATTTATTTTCTTTCAAATATATTGTTTTTTCATCTAATTTCTTTGTAGGGCTTATGAAATGAGCTTTTCCTTGTTTTTGTTTTTGGCATTTGAGTCATGTCTGTCGGGGCTAGTGGTTCAGCATGGAGAGCCTGGTATACAGCGTTTGCATTCTAAGCATGAGTAATCTGTTGAGTTCAACTTAATGCTTAACCCATTTTATGAACTGAGATGTTGAGTCATCAGCTGTGTTATCATGTCCTCTCATCATAGTCGACATATGCATGCACAGTTTTATTTGATGAACCTTTACAGTAGTGTTTTGGTTACAGTTTGACTGTGACTTAGTTTGGGTAATATAATCATAATCCACTGTTGCATTTGTTATTACTTTGCTTGTACTCTATTTGGACCGCCTGCAGCTTCTTATATCAAGATGAAAAATAGGGATGGCAGAATTAGAGGGAGATGCTATTTAGGGATAAGCAGTCAGAGAGTTTTAAAATCACTGCCAGAGAGAATGCTGGGTACAGGCTGAACGATTTGTGAGATGTCATATTATATGGGCTGTTTTTCTGTTCTGATAGGGTGAGTGACCCACCCTAGTGTGATATGATAATAATTCACCAAAATTAAAAATTTTGTCATCATTTACTGACACTAATGTCTTTTGAAACTGTGTAACACAAAAGGGATTATTTATAATGCAATGCAAGCTCCAATCCAAGCTGTTCTTTAACATCTAAACAGTGACCACCACAGCTATTAAAGTAATTTTTTGTTAACAATTTAAAGGAATAGTTCACCCTAAAATTAATTTGAATCCATAACTTGCTCACCCACATGCCATCGGATTTATACGTATGCCTTTCTTTCTTCAGCCGGACACAATTTGAGTAATTTTGAAAGATGTCCTGCTCTTCCCAGCTGGTAATGGAATTGGATAGTGCCCCATTTTTGAAGCTCCAAAAAGAGCATACAGTATATCCATCAACTGTTCCGTACAACTTCAAGGGGTTAGTACAGTAAATGTCTTCGGAGGTTTTTGAGTAATTTATATTTTGAGTGTATTTAGCCAACTTGACTTCAGGTCCCCATCCAGTTTTATTGCCTTAATAAGAACAGCTCAGACATTTGTTTCACAAATGTGTTTGCTCCTCATGTGTTTCACAAAGAAAAGAACTTGATACCAGTTTGGGTCAATATAAAGGTGAGTAATTCGTTTTTTAGAATATCCTCTTTTTTGGTGGACTGCCCCTTTAAGAGAGTTCTTTTTTGGCTGGCTGTTGTAAAGCACCACTATTAAAATCTAAGAGTGAATAGAGGATTGTTTCCTAAAGAACCCTACTTTGACAATCTTTGGCCGACTACTGTCAGTTTTTGATTTGTAAGATCAGTGCAGCATAACCACTAACTGTGGCACATTAAACAGACACAGAAGCACATTGACATGTGTGGGACCTTTTAAGGAACCATCACAGATACTCTCACGCCTGCAACATCTGAAGAGACTATCTTTGTTAAAGCGAGTCTGAGATATCGAGTGGGAGGGGAGTCTCTTTTGAGTGTGTTTTTGTTTATCAGTGTGCAGTCTGATGAGATCTGACTCATTGATCTTTGGTCCTTGAATGCTGGTATTTGAGATGTACTTCTAGCAAGGAGCATCACACTGTTATTACCCAGCCTGCGGCATATTACAAATAGCTCATACATTTATATTAAATATCAAAGCAGGGAACTTATGAAGATTTTTACATAGGTTTTTTGCCACAGTTCGACATTCAGTCAAGTTTCCCCTGCTGAAAATCCACACTGAACCGAATACGCTGAATCAGCTGGTGACTTAAAACTTCTGTCTTCATTTACTCACCCTCAAGTTGTTCCAAATCTGTATCAATTTATTTGTTCTGATGAACAGAGAAAGATATTTGGAAGAATATAAAAGAAGCTATTTTGAAGAATGTCTTTGGATCAAAGCATGTGCTAAATTAATAAATGTAAATGTGAAGCATCGAACCCCTTTGACTTCCATTGTGGACATAAAACCATGGAGACATTTCTTAAAATATCTTCTTTTGTGTTTGAGAAAGAAAGAGTCATATTCAGGTTTTGAATGACATGAGGGTGTCTGGCCGTCGTTATTGTTGGATGAACTATCCCTTTAATGAACAATGAACAAATAGATCATAAATATCATAAAATAGATCATTTTGTGATCTATGAGAGTACAAAAGCATAAAGGCTTTGAACTGTATAAGGGTGAGTAAATAATGACTAAGTGTATATTTTCTGAGTTAACTGTTCTTATAAATTGGTCTAACCTGTTAGTATATGTAAGGCATCATTAATCCAATATCGTCCAACAGTAAAAGAACAAATCCTAGATAATACCTCCTCACTTTGGAAAAGCATTTAATCTTTATTCTTAGCATTTTAACAGTATCAATTATAGATCTGTTTAGGGAAACCCCTAGTCCCCCCCACTACAAACACATGCTTCCTGCTTGTTTTATTATCTTGTTGCAGAGATGAGACTGTCCTGTAATTAGTCCGACTGCTTGAGATAATGAAGATCTTGGGACAGCTCTGACACTGCGATTACGCCTTTAACGTTGTTGTCTCTGCTATTATGCAAAAGAGAGAGAAACGTGATGAAGCAACAGCTTAAGAGAGGGTACGCTGTTGGCCAAGGAGGGTTCCAGGCGGAATTGAAGGCGCAGAAAAGAAGGAGGGTGACATTTTAATCTGTGGTCTTTGCTAAAGCTGAGCTCCCATATGTCGTGAAAACATGCCCTACGAGAACATGCCATTAAAGTGCCTCTGCTGTGCTCAGGGAAATCCAGCTCCGAATGAATCAGAGGAAAAATGTGTCAAAACCAGTGAGAGAGGGTTCAGAAATGCTTGATTGTTTGGTTTTCCCTGGCTCATCTTGAATGCATGTTATCCACTCACCTCATAATTGTTCTCAAGGACCTATTCGCCTGAATAAATACACAAGGATCCCTTGGAAACATGCCACTGAAGTGTCTACCTTTAAGAAGTGTTCTGCCCAGCTCAAAATGAAGATGCAGAGAGTTTAATTGGATAATTTTTTTTATACTTCGCCAGTACATGGTATGCTAATGAATTAATAGCTTTTTTGGTTATTGTTGTCAAACGTTGGATATTTTGCTCATTATTTACGTTCCTTGTTTCTATGTCTGTGTTTTTTTAAACTGACTTTGTTGTTTTGTAGAGCAAACTGAACAAAACAAATGACATTCTGTGTATAAACACAAGTTACGATGATGTCATTTTTGAGAGTGGCTTCAACAACCAATTTTCTAGTGTTTTATTCATGAACGTGTGAGAGAGGGTGGGGTGAGGTTTAAGGGATACACAGTTTGTACAGTGTAAAAATCATTATGTCCATGGAAAGTCCCCATAAAACATGGAAATCCTGTGCGTGTTGTGTGTGCGTGCGTGTTGTGTGTGTGTGTGTGTGTGCGTGCGTGCGTGCGTGCGTGCGTGCGTGCGTCCGTGCGTGTGTGTGTGAGAGAGAGATATTTGTAATGATTCAATGATGAATTGATGAATTTTCTATGATTCAGTAGATGTAATAAATACACATTATAGTGAATTGAGCTTCAACAAAATTACATAGAAAAAGTCATTTTAAAATCATTTTTGTAGAACGGCTGGAGCTGTAATAGATTCACAGTATCCATTAGTGTGAGATACAAACCTAAATTTTAAAATGTCACAGCTGACTTATTAACTTTTAACTAATAGTATTATTATGGCTAAATAAAATATTCATGCAAAATGATACGTTTATATAAAATACTGACATTTTTCATATGTCCTATAATATACATTTACATTACATTTATTCATTTAGCAGACGCTTTTATCCAATGTGACTTACAAATTGGGTAAACAATGGAAGCAACTGGGTCAGCATTAGGCCAACAAAAAGCATAAGTGCAATAAAACTGGTCTCACAAAGCCTACTACAGTGTACAGAGCTAAGTTTTTAAAGATTTTTAAAGATTTTTTTATATAGATAGAGTAGAAAAGATATAGAAGTCAGAAATGATCGGTCATAGGTGCTGACGGAAGAGATGTGTTTTCAGCCGATTCTTAAAGATGGCCACAGAATCTGCTGATCTTGTAGCAGCAGGCAGATCATTCCACAAATGTGTAACCGATCCAGAGGAGGTTCGTGAGAGCTATTTTTTTTTTAAACCTTTTTGGGATGGCAAGTAGCGCTAGTAGCTAGTAGCGCATTGCAATAGTCCAGTCTGGACAGAACAAGAGCCTGGACTAGGACCTGCGTAGCATGCTCGGATAGGAAAGGTCTAATTTTCCTGATATTGTAGAGGATGAATCTACAGGACCGAGTGGTGCTGGCAACCTGATCTGTGAAGTTTAGCTGATCATCGATCACCACTCCCAGGTTTCTGGCCGTTCTGGAAGATGTGTTGATTGATGAGCCCAGTTGTGATGGATCCTAGGGTGGGATGGGATTACAAGCAGTTCTGTTTTTTCAAAGTTCAGCTGCAAGTGATGGTCCTTCATCTAGAGCAAAATGTCGCTCAGGCATGCTGAAATGCATGCAGAAACAGTCGGATCGTCAGGCTGAAATGACAGGTGGAGTTGTGTTTCATCTGCATAGCAGTGATAGGAAAAGCCATGTTTAACCATGACAGGAAAAGCCATGACAGAGCCAAGGGATGTCATGTATACAGAAAAGAGCAACGGCCCAAGCACTGAGCCCTGAGGCACCCTTGTATCGAGGTGTTGGGACTCAGAGACCTCACCTCTCCAGGATACTCTAAATGACCTACCTGAGAGGTTAGACCTGAACCATTGTAGCACCATTCCGGAGACACCCATAGCCTTGAGGGTCAACAGGAGGATGTGGTGGTTAACTGTGTCAAAGGCGGCAGATAGATCCAGTAGGATGAGTTCAGATGAGTTCAGGGCTTCAATGACAGAGAGCAGCGCAGTCTCAGTGGAATGACCACTCTTGAAACCTGACTGGTTGCTGTCCAGGAGGTTGTTCTGCGTGAGTAAGGAGGAGAGCTGGTTACATACAACACGCTCAAGAGTTTTGGCAATGAAGGGGAGGAGAGATACCGGTCTGTAGTTATCTAACAGTGCAGGATTAAGAGTGGGTTTCTTCAGTAGTGGGGTAATACGGGCTTCTTTGAAGACTGTGGGAAATTTGCCAGTGGTGAGAGACGAGTTGATAATGTGGGTCAGAGTGGGAACAACTGATAGAGAGATGGCCTGGAGGAGATGAGTGGTGATGGGATCTATCGGGCAGGTCGTTCTGCAAAGGCTATCAAACCGCTCCAGCTGGTCCAGAACGCAGCAGCACGCCTCATCTTCCAACAGCCCAAAAGTGCTCATGTGACGCCCCTTTTCATCTCCCTCCACTGGCTACCGGTTGAAGCCCGTATCAGATTCAAGTCACTAATGCTTGCCTACAGGACTATCACTGGATCTGCACCGTCATACTTTCACACCCTCCTACACCCCATCAAGATCCCTGCGTTCAGCAAACCAGCGGCGTCTTGTACTGCCTTCCCATAAGGGCAGTAAATGGCTTTCCCGCTCTTTCTCATTCACAACTCCTTTCCTGGTGGAACATTCTTCCTAATTCGGTCCGGTCAACCACATTTCTCACAACATTCAAAAAACTACTTAAAACCCATCTCTTTTGTGAATACTCGACAGACAAATGAAAAAAAAAAAAACACTAACCCTCTCTCCTTCTCTCAACAGGTATTGGTCTGGCTTTTGTTGAAACTAGTAACTTTGTATTGGCACCTATTGCATTATTGCTCCTGTATGACATATCGCTTATTGCTCCTTATACTCTCTGTAAGTCGCTTTGGATAAAAGCGTCTGCTAAATGACTAAATGTAAATGAAATGTAAATGCTAAAAGAGAAAGACCATATATACAATATACCAACAATTAGGTGCCACTCTTTTTTTACCATATTTGAGATTTATGCTTAATGTTCTTTACACCTCTTATTTTTTCTCTATGACCCCGTAAAATCACAGTATTCATCCCTGGCTCTCAGCACTGAAACGCTTTAAGCCATTTTTCCTCTTCCTTCTGACCTCATTTTTATTCAGTCACATGTCTGGTAGCATGCAGACTTTCTTTTGTTATTTTCTCTTTACCCATTGGTCTCTCTGTGTGTCTGTCTCTCTCTCTCCTTCCCTATATATATTTATCTCCCCTTCCACTCATTTCCTCTGATCTTTTCCTCTCCCTCTCTTATTTTCATTCTGTCATCTTCTTGTATCTCTTCTGATATTTTATTAATATGATAATTCCCAGCTTGGGATGTCTGATGTTAATCAAAGCTCAGAACTAACAGAAAAAGTAACTGTTCAATTTTAGTCCATCAGAGCAGATGGAAAATAACCTTTTACTTATAGTCCCACCAGCCATATGGAGAGAGACGGTTAGATTTATTTTCTGTTCCACAACCTAGTGAAGGAGGCAGCGTTGGCACACTTCAGATGCAAAGGCTGTTCCAAAAGTTTAAAAAATCTTTAAAGTTTAATTTTAAAGTTAAATTTCTGTGACACGTGAAGTGATTTAAACATTATATATTAAATATTTATACCCCTGCTGGAAAAAAAACTATTTTAATTCTAATGGTTTCAATTGCAAATACCATTATGATCCATCAGCTCACCATTTCAAAATTCAGCAGCGTGTTTTGAAATTCCAGTAAAATGTAAAACTCTCAGTCATCTGCAAGTTGCTGAATGATGTTCTATTGGTTCCTATCTGCCAGATAATTTAGAGAGAATCCAAAACATCACCAGCCGAGACCACTATAGTTCTCATTAAAGTCAGTCACCATTATAACCATTAAATCCATTTTAGAATCTCAGTGACCATTTCTATTGTTTTTTCAGCAGGGATACTTCATTAAACACAAATTTCAAGGCATTAGCTTAACAACATGCTGACATAAAAATCAATCGAAAGTCTAGACTTCCTTGCAGAGTGTGACACAAGAAGGTGCTTACTATGTACATCGTAACAAATCAGTGACTAATGAGATAGCTAGGGTGGTGCCTTAGAAAGTAGCTCCCTATGTAGGCAGCAAGCAGCTTGCTACGTGTTGCAAGCAAGACTAAAGTGGAGGTGTTTAAGACTATTGTCATTAGCTATTTTTACACCTTCAGGTGAAGCATCATCTGCCCTCAGCCATTTCACATGACCCCTCCCACTCGCCACGAGAGCCTCCCACTCAATGACCTGCCTCTTCTAAACTTGCACACCAATTAACCCTCACGCATTGGAGGATGCTTGTTAAGTTACAAGCAGGCATGACCTGCTTGTTTGGCGAAACTGAATAATTTAAAGAGCTGTCATAAGTGTCACTTCGTTAAACATTACGTCAGGAAAGCCGAAGGCGACTGCGAGCCACCGGGGACTCTTGAGGAAGGCCATGTGACAGCTTCTGTGGAGGAGGTTGCAATATTGAGACTGGAGTGGGTTTTCCTCGTGAAGGGTGCGTGCAGGAATGCATATGGTTATGTGTGGGCCACATATTGTGCGGAAACTGGTTCATTAGTTACATCGAAGGTATTGTTGGTGGTGAGCGCAAATATTTTTTCACAGGGCGAAGATTCTGATTTATCCCATTAAGGAATTATCAGTCGTGTCTCCTACAAGAATGAATCATTTTCCCGAAATGCAATGACTCAACCGGAGATTTGCACAGTTCGCGTGCCAAAGCCACCATATGTGGAAGGCGATAATCCGTTGTTCTTTTATTATCAAGATGCCAATATGCTAATGAAATGTAAAGAGCAAAGACTCTTAGGTTTCTATGTGACCCAGAGAGTTTACCCAAAAATGAAAATTGTTGTCATTTACTCACCCTCAGATTGTTCCAAACCTGAATAAATGTATTTTTTCTGCTAAACACAAAGGAAGATATTTGGAAGAATTTCAGTAACCAATCCCCCTTTGACTCCCATGGGGTTTATTTTCCCTATATGGCTGTAAGTGAGGGATGAGATCTGTTTGGTTACTGACATTCTTCCAAATATCTTCCTTTGTGTTCAGCAGAACAAAGAAATTTATACAAGTTTGGAACAACATGAGCCTTTCGTTTCATCCAATCAAAGCTCTCCACATCATCTTTGGTAATAATGTATTATAGAATCTTTCTATAAGCACAAAAAGTTTTAAAACCTTTTAAAAGTGTGTATTATTCCCACTGTCTAAACACATTTGAACCTAAAATCTGATATTGGAAAAAAAACGTTCTGCTTCCTACATCTTTCATTTGTCCTCCCCTTTTTCTTTCATATATCATTGTCTTCCTTTTTTATTGTCTCCTCCCCTTCTCACCCTCCCAGTCTCTCATTTTCCTACATTCTCTTGGACCGTAATACAAAATTATTACATCTGAATCTGTGAGCGGCACAAATACATAGCAACCAATTACATTATACTGTGCATGCTTCCGCTCCTCCTCTTCCCATCTTTTTCTCCAGCATATGCCCTCTTTTTTCACATATGCGAATCCACATGTCTCCCCGTCATTTCAACTTTCACACTGCGGCGGTGGCTCACTCTCAGTTTGAGTCCAGCTTTTAAAGCTCCCAATGCAGACTGCTGCTGCAGAACATTACTCGCATCTCTGTGAAAGCCCTTTAAGCTCAAAGCCGGTGTCAGCTTAGCAGGTGACATTAAGAGGCGAAGAGCAGCCCGCACTGGGCCTGTCGTTTCCAAACTGAAAAACGATATGAGCTAAACTGACCCAGGTCAAATAGAAAAGTTTGGAGCACAAGGAACCATTGTTGAAACTACAGTATGAGCTCAGGGTGAAACTTCTTTATCTTCTGTGTGTGTGTCGAAAATATGGACGATCGGTAGGAGGTACAAGATTGGATAAATATTCTATGGACGGTTTCAGCAGGAACAACATAAATAAACCCAAACTTATGTGGACCAAACTTAACTTCCGGAACACCTCCACAAAGAATCAAAACTGTTGAGTAGTTTTCATTTCATTTAATACAATTAATATACAATAAAATGTTAATGTAAATTAATATCAATATAAATTAAATATACAATTAATTGTTATAACCAAACTCGGAAAGGAAGTTAACTTCAGGCCAGCGCGTGCATCCAATGAAACTGTCTATGCTGTATACTGTATACAAGTTATGATTTTAATATGAAATAAACATCAAGCGGTTTTATTTCCTTCGCGCGTGGGACTATTGTCACATGAATAACCCCGAATTATCAGCTTTTTATATGTATATTTTTGTTTGTTTGTTTAGAAATATTATTAAATATTCATTTAGAATGTATGGTAACACTTTACAATAAGGTTCTATTTGTGTACAATTAGTTAATGCATTAGCTAACATGAACTAACAATGAACAATGCTAATGCAGCATTTATTAATCTTGGTTCATGTTAATTTCAGCATTTACTAATACATGTTTAAAATCCAAAGTTGCTAACATTAGTTAATGCACCATGAATAATTAATAACATTAACAAGGATTAATAAATAATGAAAAACTATTGTTCATACTATTGACCATGTCAAGCATGAGAAGTCAGCACGTTTAACATTGTAAAAAAGTCGGAATGCATGAAACACTGTGGCACCCCACCTTTAAAGAAGTAGTTCACTTCGAAATTTGTCCCCATTTACTTCCCATAGTCATTTTTATTCCTACTATGGAAAGTCTATGGGGATTAGAGATCAGTTCATTTCCCCCATTAGTTCATTAGAGATTAGTTCATTGCAATATGTTAAATGCTTTCTCTTTTGTAAAATGCTTTGGATAACAGCATTTCAATTTATAAAGGAAAAAGGTTCTTTTTTCTTTCAAATATAACATTTTCTATTTCTCTATTTGAAAATATGTCAACCAAAAGCCACAGAGCTACAGTATTTACAGCAGGCAATGTATTTGGGGTACCATTCTGGATACAGCTTTCGTAGCCAATACTAATTCAATGCTGGTTAACTTAAATGCAACAAAATCAGAATTTTCCTATAACGAATTTCTATTCTATTCCATTCTTATTGCCCAATTGTTAATATTTGTGTGTGTCTTTGCAGAGCAGCCCGAGCATTTGGAGAGTATCTTCACACTCATCCTGAGAACTGCAACGGATCAGGTCAGTCATCTGATCTAAACCTCTCCATTCCTCTTTTCTGCTCCTCTTCTGTTCACTATATTGTCTTTGAGCCTCTGAGCATGAGGTTATCAGACTCCCTTCCATCTTTCATGAAGAACTATGCTACTTCTTAATGTAGTTTGTTACCTCATCTGCTGCATCTCCTCGTTTTCACTCATTTCTCCCTTTTTCTGTATCTGTCTCAATGTTTGGTTAAAGATCACTTACTCTCTGACACCCTCATTGGCCACGACTCTGACTCCCCAGAAAGCCTGTGCGCCCAGAACAACAACCTCCACAACTACTCTCTTCAGGATTCCAGCAACCCTAGCCTGATCAACCCCGCTCTCGGCCTCCTGGAACCTCCCCCTCCGACTGCATCCTGCAAGAGCCGGCTGTCACTCGAGCGGAGCTTCTCAGCAGAGGAGGACCAGCAGAAGTGTGTGGAGTGCTCCTTGCAGCCTGCCCGGGTCTACACCATCACCGGAGAGAGCGGCATGCTGGGGACCAGCCGGGGGAGCAAGGAGAACCTGGAGCTTGAGGTACTGAAAGAGGCGCTTGAGCAACCCTCCACCTCCTCCAACTCCTCGTCTCCAACGCAGCATCATCGCCACCATGGAGGCGGAGGTGCGAGTGGCAACCATCACCACGGTAACCACCACCATCACATCAGCAGTAGCAGCGGCGGAGGAGGAAGTGGGGCGACCAACCATCAACTCACCAGTGGCGCCGGAACATCCCACCATCATCATGGACCGCCTCATCACCACCACCACCTCTCCCAGCCTCTGCAGGGCTCGGTCAGCGCGCACAACATCCGCGGCTGGGGGGATGGAAAGGAATGCGGCCTGGCGTGCGAGGCCTGTCCTGGGACACCGTCGCGCAGCCAGGGCTCACTGGACCTGGAGAGCAGCACCCGAGAGGCAGGCAAGCAGCGCCGGCCACCACTAGAGCGGATGTGCAGTGTGGACCGGGTGACTGGGCTGGAGCGAGGTGAGAGGGGGAGAGCAGGAGGGGCGAGAGAGAGAGAGAGCCTCTGGACAAGGGGAGGGGGGTTCAGCCAAAAACAGGGGCGTCGATGTGTTCGATGTGCCGTGGTCTGTATTGTTTCCACTTTCCTTTCTCTCTCCTCTCTCTCCTGTGTGTGAGTTTTGTGCTCTCTCCCTCTGTGGAGTGTGTTTTGCTCAGTGGAAATCGCTACAGTGGCTCAGAAAAAAACATTTGGACACTTGAGCAACGTTTATATATGTGTCATTGCGGTAAATAAGACAATTTTAGACAGAAAGGTAACCCTGCAAAAGAAGCTATTACAGAAATTCTAATGGTTTCCATTAAAATAACATTATGAACCATTCGTTTTTTTCATTAAAACCATTACAAAATTCATTTTTCTATAGTGTGTTCTGGGCATTAATCCAGTAGAATTAAACATCCACCAATAGATTCCTTCACATACCAGTAGAACCATTATAGTTTCCATTAAAACCAATATAAATCCTTTTAAAACCATCAAAACCATTACAACTTCTTTAATGGTTTCTATTGTTTTTTTTCAACTGGGCAGGGACCCTGCTGAAAAAAAGCTATAGAAACCAATACAGAAATTCTGTTGGTTTCCATTAAAATACCATTATGAACCATTAGCTTTTTCCATTAAAACCATTACAAAATTCATTTTTCTAGTGCGTTTTGGCCATTATTCCAGAGTGAAATCCCCCCAATAGATTCCATCACATACCAGTCGAACCATTATAGTTTCCATTAAAACCAATACAATCCCTTTAAAACCATTAAAACCATTATAACTTCTTTAATGGTTTCTATTTTTTTTTTCAGCCGGGTATTTCAGCAGGGATGCATAAGAAATTTTTCAGACTTTATTTTGTTGTAGATTAAAATGGACACTTGTGTCGAATTTCTAAAGCTAAATGCTCATTCTTGAGCATTTAGCATGGTCCAGAATGAGAATAAAACAGCATGTGTGGTTTTGATGCTTGCGGATGCCCCACAATTCTTCCCCGGTCAACCATCAGAAGCTGACTTGCTAACCAACTTGAAAACGTTTTTAACCGGGTTCGTATTTTGTCCTAATGCAATGCCATTTGGCTTAAGTGTCCAGGTAAATGTTTTTATGTTGGGCCATTGCATTTGTTCTGTTTGACTGTAATATATACATTCAGAAGCTTTGCATCGTTACTTCCGTACTAATGGTCAATTATGTCTAATTTCTTCGCAGATGACAACACTTGGTTCCCTAAAGAGAACATGTTCAGCTTTCAGACAGCTACCACAACCATGCAGGCGTGAGTAATCCCATAAACACACACACACAAGCACACTTAATTTTGAAGTCTATAGTGACCTCAAGTACAGATGGCAGAGCAGGTGTCTCACCAGTAACACACTTTCATTTAGTGACATTTACTGTCAAACTGACTCAGAGATCACAAGTACACTGTGACCACACTCACACATATACACACTTTCTGCAAACGTTGTTATCTAAGCTCACTGTCTGTCTCTCTTTCTCTGTTCTCTTTGTCTGGTCCGCCTCGACAGGATTTCGTGAGTACCCCTTTTATACCCCTTAAATGTCGAATGACAGCGTGTCATGTTGCTAGCTTTCCCTCCACAGCCCACCTCACAATCCTTCCAGTCCCACTAACTCTACGTGTGTGTGTGTGTGTGAAGTTACAGATGAAATCAAAGTCGAGGAAACCAATGTAAAAATGATTTTTCAGGGCTGATACGAATGAATCACTCTAAACCTAAGATGTGTTTCTGCATTGGTTTGCAAACCAGAAGGAAAGATTGATGTTGTTGCATTAGGGGAGCGTAATGCAGTCATGCATTATGATTCGGGAAACGGCTCGCAGGGACAATTCATAGGCCTGTCTATTCGGGATAATTCTGATTACCTCAGCCGGAAACGCAGATGTCGCTGGCTTGGCTGGTTTGGGAATGCTGGCAGATGCAGATTTCGATCATTTTTTGAGTTGATTGTCTTGACATGTTAAGTATCTCGCGGGATGGTTTCTCAGGGATTCATCAGTCATGTAACTCCATGTTGAATTCCAGGAGCGTGTACGATGACAAGCCAGAAACAACACACTAAACATCACAGGTCGCAGAAGTCCAACATAAGCAGTTTGGAAATTTCTTTGCCGTGTGTATGAGCACGAAAGCCGTTCATTTTTACTTGAATCCAATCTGAGGCTCTGCTAGTGGCTGAACCTCATATCTACGCAGAATGAACCCCTCCTGTCTAACCCCAGGCTAACCTCGCCCCATCATGGCTCTAACCTCTAATGCTAACCTGACATCAAGTGAGCCCTCGCCCTCGCTGGCATTAAAGTTGTGTCACCTCCTGGCAGGGCTTTCCGGAGTCTAGCAGAGAGAAAGAGGAGAAAGAGGGAGGTGGAGTCAGCTGCCGTCATCCAGAGGTACTTTGTAGGTCTGTCTTTTATCCATGTATTTATCGCCGCCGGATACAAAAAGAGGAAAGACCTTTAAAATTCTTTCTTCCTCTCTTTCTTCATTTATACATGAAAGATTTGTTTTTCTGTCAGTATGAGTTTTCTCCGTGATAATAGACATGTTCATTATTCTTTGACGTGAACAATGCAAGCATTACAGTTTAGCTAGCATTTGCTGCCTGAGTGCTGAAATAGGAGTCAGATTTGATGTCTCGCCTCCATGGTTACAGCGACCCTGAAATTGCTTTTTGTTTCACAGCCTCGAACCAACTTTCTGCTTTGTAAGCGAGCCATGACTGAGCTTTGGGAGATGAGAGGAAAAGGCAATTGATTTTCGTCTAGCCTATAGTCATTTTAGAATGTGTTAGGAAATATCTGTATCATAAGTATTTTAGGAGAAATCATCTGTTGTCAACTCACCTATGATTTTAAATAATAATTGAGATATTTTGTTATAATTGGCATATTAAAAGAATATTACTTTTTTTATTTTTGCTCAATGAACTTTAACATGTTCGTCCAATCAGATTCATGCACCGGAGCTGCACATAGTTTTGTAATGTATAGAAGGAATAACATTTATAAAAGTTTTTATGAAGTGTTACCAGGATTTTTTTCATGATTCTTTAGGGATCTTTAAACCTATTTTTCATGTACAGTAATTCGTAGAAATATGCTAAATAGTGCTGAATATTACATAATGATTTTCTTTTGTTTCCTAACCAGTATATTTAATCCAAAGCTTTTATTCCAACAGAACATCCTAATTAAAACAGTAGCAGGTGGTCTCCGTAGCAGAGACGATTTGAGAGACCAAATTTAACCCGCGGAGATCACATGATGCACTGCAGTCACACATTCAGGGTGGAGGAGAAAAGGACAAACAATGAAAGAGAGAGATAAAGTATGAGAGTAAGAATCTGAACGAGAGAGAAGACAGCCATACGATTATGTAATCGTTTTTGTGGGCGGGGACAATAGCACCAGGAGAGGTCATATTGGACAGAAGCAGCAGCTGTCTGGAGCAGCCAGCCAGATGTCTCCCACAATGCACAGCTGCTGTAGGGAAAAACTGTGTGGTATGGAAAAACACCTGATTAATGGCTTGGTGCTTGGTGACCTGAAAAACATACTTTCTCTGAACAACTTTGCTACATTCTTGTAAAGTCTGGAAATTCTTTGTTCAAATGGTATTTCATTTACCCTCATGTCATTCAAAACCCTTTCATATGTGACAGGTTTTAAAAGTTTGAAGATATTTTGAGAAATGTGTGGTTTTGTGTCTAAACAATTAATGTCAATGGGGTACTACAGTATGTTGTTTGGTTACCAACTTTCTTCAAAATATCTTCTTTCGTGTTCTGCAGAACGAAAGTCATACAGGTTTGGAATGACACGAGGATGAGTAAATGATGACAGAATTCACTTTTGGATGAACTATCCCTTTAAGGGGTTTATACACTATATAGTACTTGATTATTAAAGAGCTCAGTAGGCCTAGTCCCAGTTCGCTTTATTTGCACGGAAAAGTGCCAGGACATTCTTCTTATGTTAATATTTTAATATAATATATGAATATAAGTTTCACACAAGCTCAGTGTACATCTTTTTGTGTTCCAGGTAAGGAAAGAGAAAATCATACAGGTTTGAAACGACCGGAGGGTTAGATGACAGAAATTTCATTTCTCAGCAAACTGTTCATTTAATGAGGATGGAAAAGGGCAACATTTAGGAAGTGGGATTATTTAACAGGGTGAAAAAATTGGCGATAAAATTACAGAGCCCAATAGATGAGCAAAGACTGCAGACATGAGAGAGAGAGAGAGAGAGAGAGAGAGAGAGAGAGAGAATCAAAAGAGATATAAAGAAGGAGAAAGCCTCTGACTCATCCTCAGCTTGCTGTGTGGGCGAGGGAGGTTTCTCTCTCTTGCTCTCTCTCTATTTCTCTCGCTGTCTGTGTGGCACGTGGGTGTAATCAGTAAGATGGACAGAGAGGGGGATTTCTTCATGTCTCCCTCTCACATGTGGGCACAGCACTGTCACATGTGTAAACAAAACACTGTGATTCTCTGCTTCTTGTTGACTGCCTCTTACACTGTCTACATCGGACGCGACCGGCTCGATGCGACATGACAATATGCTTGTTCTTAATGAGTTTGTCGTGTCAGGCTGCACCGCGTCCAGTGTGGACAAAATGTACAATTATAATGGTTTCTAATGCGTTTCCAATGTCTTTTGTCGTGTCGCGTCGCGCCGGTCGCATCCGGTGTAGACACGGTGTTACTTTCTGTCTCTGCATTGATGACCTTCCAATTAGTTACAATATAGATATTTTACAGAACAGGACTCAAACATAATCAAAAGAATTAAATAAATTTATGAAGCATCTTTTTCCTAACCGGGCAAACATTCATTTGTGAACAATATCATTTGTAAATGATCATCTGTTACTCTGTCTCTCACTGTCTGTGGTCATTATGTGTGGTTGTCATGGATATGTGTGTAGAGTAAGATGTGTTGGAGGAGTGGGACAGACTCTTCTGCAGCGGTTTTATTCTCTGTCTGGTCACTCTTACCTGGAGAGATGCCAGATAGCTTAACTTAACACACTCTCTGCTTCAATACTTCACGAGTGCACACCAGCAAGAACTTTTGCCAAAGTCGGCGACAGCCTGCGGTGCAATTTTTTTGCTGTAAAAAACAGCTTGGGTTTCAATTGGCTTTCAATAAATGAATAAAAATATGGCACTGTTGGGTAAATGGCACCAAGGTAAATCTCAACATATGAAATATTTATTGACTGTATTAAAAATATAGGTGGATGAGCACAGTTTTCATTCCTGTGTTGATGATCGAAGTAGGAAGTTTGAGTGCTGGCTGGTTGCAGGTAGACCTTATTCTTATTATAAAAACTAAAAGCAGTGACTTTTAAATATACAGCCGCAGGAAAGTAAGAGACCATTTCAAAATTATTGCTGTGTATCTGAATTTACTATTCATAGGTATGTGGTTAGGTAAAATTTCAATATTTCTCCCAAATTTCAAATAAAAATAATGTTTATTTGCAGAAAATGAAAACTGGAGAAACAGGTCAAAATAACAGAAAAGTTGCTCTGTATTTAAAACAAGTTCATGTTCACATTTAAGCAATACGAGTAATATTTGTATTTAGGAAAATGTGTGTTATGTGATAACCTTGATTTTTATCTTGTGTCTTTTCATGCTGTCAGTCTTTCACATTGCTATCGGATGACATTATGTCACTCCTCAGGTTTGATTTTGTTGAAATTCAACAGACACTGGACTGGAATGGCCACAATACATTTAGAAATGCTGATTGAATGAACATTTGGAATGGTCTCTTTTTGGAAAGGTCTCATTTTTTCCACGACTCTATATCTCCATAAAAATGAAAATTCTCTGCATTTATGAGTACAGTTAGAGAATCTATACAGTGAATGACCTCAGAGCTAACAGGCATGGACAAAAATCAACAAAAGTACACATTTTATTTGGTCTTTCGGTTTCGGTTTAGATTTTGAATGTAACTTCACACACACACACAGCTGTTTTTCCGGAAAACTCTCGAAACGTCCCATGACCTAATTACACCTATTCCTCCTTTCTTTCTCTTCCTATTTTTAGGAACTTCCGGAAGCATTTAAGAATGGTGGGCAGCAGAAGAATAAAAGCACAAAGTGAGTCTACACTATGTGTGCGTGTGTGCGCAGCTTCATCTGTGTTTGCATTTTATCAGTATTTTGTGTGTTTGTGAGCATGGGCATGTGTACAGTAGATTGGGAATGTTCGCATGGTTAGCTGTGTGGAGCGTGTGCTTTTTGGAGGGTGCTGGAACGCTTGGCGTTATAAAACAACAGTGGGTGAGTGTTGGCCCGCCTTTCCTGTGTGTGTTTCTGTATGGCGGCAACAGTGTAGCAAAGGACAATGGGACAACTTGATATCAGAGCATATGAAGAATGTGTGTGTAGCTGCTGTTGCGATGGTTTGTGTAGTGTGTGAAGTGTTATGAGGTAGACACAGTGAGCGTGCAATGTGTTTGACAGCAGTGCTGTACCCGCAGTCTGTCAGGATCGTGGAACCATAAGTGTGTGTGCGTGTGTGTGCGTGACCATCTCTCCACCTTACTAGCGTTTGCAGAACGCAGGACGAAGAGTTTCAACCGATCCTGGAGCGATCCGACACCTGTCAAACAAGACTCCCTACACGACTCAAAAGACAGTGAGTCCACCCATACACACACAAACATGCCACACAACACAAACACTCACATATGTAATGCACGGAACGCTTCCAAAAAACATTTGGTTGCTGTCAATCAAATGATTTAAAAACCTTTTTTGTAATAAATTCATTTTAACCATAGCTTTTGCAGCTTTTCTTTCAATATGTACATTCGCATACATTACATTACAAACATTTTTATTTGATTACATGCATTTGACAGAAGTCAAAGTGACTAACAGTGCATTCAATGTAAACATTTTATCAATATTTGTGAACACAAAATACATATTTCTATCACACACACCTCTATGCCGCACACATACACACACGGCGTTGCTGCGACGTGCCTCATCTGATGCTGTTTGTGTGTCTCCCTCTGAGCGTGGTTCTGTCCCGAATATGTGCTCCTCTCTCTCTCTTTCTGTGAGTATCTGTCCCGCCTGGAGCGTCTGCATTCTGGAGACTATGTGTGTGTGTGTGCGTGTGTGTGTTTGTGTGCACTGTAGTTTTCTATGTCTGCATGTTACCTCCTCTGTGTGTAGTTTGTCTTTGAATTTATTTTTGTCATCACGTTTTATTCTTGCCACCCATTTAAGAAACCTGTCTTTGGGGAGCCTGTTGAGCTAGCGATTGCTACTTGCGGTTGTAATTTCCGTATGTTGTCTATTTTTCTCTGCCTGCTACTTTTTGTGGTAAATGGATTTTCAGATGGATACTGTCTGGACTTTGTCTCTTGTCCTATCTTTCTCTTACATTGCAAGTTAAAGGGACAGTTCACCCAAAAATGAAAATTCTGTCATTTACTTACCCTCAGATAGTTCCAAACCTGTACAAATGTCTTTGTTCTGCTGAACATAGAGAAAGATATTTTGAAGAATGCCAGTAACCAAACAGATTTCATCCCCCATTGACTCCCACAGTATTTATTTTTCCTACTATGGCAGTAAATGTTGGATGAGATCTGTTTGGTTACTGACATTCTTCCAAATATCTTCCTTTGTGTTCAGCAAAACAAAGACATTTATACACTTTTAGAACAACTTGAGGGTAAGTAAACGGTGACAGTATTTTCATTTTTGGGTGAACTGTCCCTTTAAGTTTGCTACTGTACTCTCTCTCCCTTCACTGCTTCTCATTCTTTTCTCGTCTCTTTTCTCCTCTTCGTCCATTGCTGAGCTCTTGTGTTGTGTCACATTGCAGGTGGAGAATTGCAGACCACCTGCTGTACTCCGGATGAGGGAGGATGTGAGGACCGGGACTGGGAGGATGAGAGAGAGATGGAGAGACTGGCGTGTGAGGGCGACGACTTCATCCCACCTAAAATTATGGTCCGTAGCAAAGTACATCCGTGGCACATTCCCCACACACTCGTGTGATTCGTAATATTTTTTAATAATGTTTCATTTTATTTTTAGATTTTAAATGCTCATCATTTTTATCTTTGTGTTTCTTTTATATTTTAGCTGATATCGTCTAAAGTTCCCAAAGCGGAATATGTTCCCACCATCATTCGACGGGACGATCCTTCTATAATACCGATCCTATATGTAAGTCAACTCCGTTTTCCCTCTGCATCACAAAGTATGACTTTATTATGGCTTCCATATCAGTTTTTTATATCAGCCATTCTCTATCGTATATATTCTGCATGCAGGCTGTTCAACACTGTGGACAGTTTTCCATTATAGAAAATAGCTAATCTTATCTACTCTCTGCTTAGTAAATCGCTTGATGTCAATTTGAATCTGTACATATTTTTAAGTAAATCCACTTTTTTATTCCATGTCTCTGATGGGGGAACAAAGATAACACCAGAGGTTTTGAATAAAAAACCTAGATTTGCATTAATTGCGTGCTTTCCTATCTGCTAAAACGTATCAATGCACTCAATCAGGTCAGGATGGGAATGCATTAATAAAGTTTTTACTTACAGTAACAGACAGAAAAACACACAGATAAGCTTTGCTTTGTCCTGGAAAGAAGAGCCAAGGGCACACCTGCATGAGATGCAGCAGAGACAGAATGCCCATGTCCAGAGGTTTAGCTGGACAAGAGATGAGAAAGTTGATAGCCAACACAAAAGCGAACGACAACGCTATCTTATCTGGGCTATCTGAGTGTGCGCTAGAGATCAGAGACTATGAGCATGATAATCTTAATGTGTTTGTATTGATTGCATTTATTATTTTTATCTCCAGGATCACGAGCATGCTACGTTTGACGATATTTTGGGTATGTAGCTTCGAGCCTCTTACGTGTTGTGTGTTCGCTAAATGTCTTGAGCTTTGTCTGTGTTTGTTTGTATTTTGCCTCTTGCCTGGTTCGAGGGTGGGATTTATATTGATTTTTGCACCAGCCTGGGCATGTGGAACACAAAAAACAATTGGATTCTTGATAAATGGCGCTGATGTTGAAAGCTGCTCGAGTTTACTGTAAGAGTTACTGTTTAAATGTGGGGATGTTGTAGTTTTACTGGATGTCCCGCTGTTTTTTGAATTTATTAATGGGTTTAAATTTATTAAAGAACATTTTTATTCTTTCTTTTTAAACATCAAAGTATGTAAACAATTGCTCCTATTGTTTACCTCATTTGTAAGTCGCTTTGGATAAAAGCGTCTGCTAAATGACAAAATGTAATGTAAATCTTTTGATATTATATTTGCATATTTTGCAAGAGTTTGATATGCTCTAAGAAAGAAGAATTTACTGAGACCTACATGAACTCTCATGTTGTTAGTTTAGTAAACAGTAGTTGTAAGATCGGGCAAGTAAAAAGTGACAGGCTTCTGTTTTGTGTGCAGAAGAGATTGAGAAGAGATTGACGGCCTACAGAAAAGGCTCCAAGATCTGGCGCATGTTGATCTTCTGTCAGGTGAGAGTTATGGCACAGCAAATAATGATTCCAGAACAACGTACACGCTCACATAAATAAACAGCGGTAAGATGCACTGCTGTCTCTTTGAGTTGATGTTATGTGAATTCAGTTCTGTCAGTTTACTGTAATACTGGACTCCTGTCCCTTTGGGGTTTGACGGTTCAAACGTGTGTGTTTCTGTGTGGACGTGGATGTTCTCTTGCAGGGCGGCCCGGGGCATCTTTACCTACTAAAGAATAAAGTGGCCACCTTTGCCAAGGTCGAGAAAGAGGAGGACATGAGCCAGTGAGTGACATCAGCACTCTTCTGTCTGTCAATAAAGCTGCAATCCGTAATTCAATGGTCAAAAATAAACTAAAATGATAATAATTTATAAGTATGGTCGGTGGGATTTTGAGGGAAATGTCCGTTTGACATCCTTTGACTTGAAAAGATGAGCACATAAAGTAACCTGCAATTTTATGTTTCAAGAGATGGCTGTAAAGGCAAAAGATTGCAGCTTCAAATAAATAGTTCATCCAAAACTTTGTCAGCTCTTACTCTTCTATCTTGATGACAGATGTGTTCATTTTTGAAGGTGAATTATTTTTCAAATTGAAGTCGAAGCCCAATTTTCTAGTTTTTTATGTTTTAGATAGAGCAACTGTTTCAGAGGGGAAATAGTTCACATATTTTACATGCATCTTCTGTTTGTGTGTACATGCAGGTTTTGGAAACGCCTAAGCCGGTTTATGAGTAAATTAAATCCAGAGCCAAACTTGATCCACATCATGGGCTGTTACGTCTTGGGCAATCCAAATGGAGAAAAGGTACACAGTGAAGGCCTTGCGTGGTCTGTATTTACGTAATGCTTGAGCCTTGAGTGTCTGTGATATATTTAGCGTTGGCCCTCTAGGGACTGTCATGACCATGTCCAGCTCTCTTCTCTTCATACCCAGACATGCACAAGCTCCATTTCACAATGTTTCTACATCACACCTCTCTGTCTATCACCATTACGCCTGACAGGCTTTTTCTCCTGGTTATGTAACTTCGCATAACTCTCTTTTTTTTGTCCTGTTCTCTGGACTTGTTTATGATGTTTCTTCTGAACTCCGATTTGAGTCAGATCTTAAAGGAGCAATGTGACCAAAAGACCATCCACGTACTGACCAGGCTCAGCCCTGCTTAGCTTCAGCGGGCAACCGGTCTTGGGCTACAGGGTGATATATCTGCTGCCATAGTGTGAGTTTGACGATAGCTTCACTCAGACAGTGAAACACTCAATAGATCCTCCAAAAAATTACACATTGGACCTTTAATTTGCATGTGGATGCATTTTCTTCATTTTTAATATCAGCTTCTTCGCAAGTAATTGTTGGTAGTAATAAATCTGAATTTTCCTATAATAAACATTGAAGTTCATTTCATTAAGTATTAGCAGCAAATGTCTCCAATTGCTTATTGCTGTCTAGTGGAAACAACTGCGATAATAAAGAGATCTTATTTGTGATTTTCTTCTATGGGAAACACCAAACAATTTTCTGGGATCATTAATCTAAATAACGTCTTACGGCTGGTCTTGAGACTCTTCAAAGGCAGATCATGGACAGTCCTCCGAGGTCGGCCTTGGCCCATGCCTCATTCTGTCTTTTTTTGTAGCCTTGTGACAGAGCAATCCAGTCATTGAACCCCAAGATTTTGCCCCAAGGACGCACTTATATCTCCCTTGGAACCTACAGATCAGTTTCTATGGAGACGGGATTGGCGTAAGATACGTTCACTGTGCGTCAAGAGGCGCCGCCGTTCCCGAGAAGTGCGTTTTGTGTACGTGCTTGTGATTGACAGATGGGGGATGACGGACTTTGTGAGTTTGTGAAGAAGGCAGTCTGGGTAATTTACTGGGAGCAGTTGGCCTTCACAAGTGAATTCTCGGGTGCTCCGATTGTAAAACTCAAAGCTAAAGTCCATGAATATTGCAGCATTTGTTTTATAGAGGTCTCTTCCAGTCCTGCCTTGAGGTCATTGGTTATTTGGTCACGTTTGTGGAAGTTATTTGTTTTCTCCGTGCAGGGTGAGCCGAATGAGAAAATCTGCGGTGTGCACGGCAGTCTAAATCACTTTTTAATCTCTGTCTGGGTTCTAAAGCCTGTCAAAGCGTTGCATGGGTGGAAAGATGTTAACTGGGTTCCTTTGAAGGGTCTTGCATTACTAGTCACCTGTTGGAGAGGAGAGAGCTGTGAAATTGGGTCAACTGGTTCATTGGGCCAAAACTGTTCCGTTTTTCGTTATAAATTGCGCCCGCTATATGGAGTGGCAGCCATTTTGTGATGTGTAAAAAGTTTACGTACTGTATAATGCATTCTGACTTATAGTGTCTAACGGATGTAAATGTATTGGTGTTGTATTCCCTGTAATGCAAAGTCAAGAGCACTGAAATATACTGTATGTAGTGAATAATGTGCAACTGGCTATTTAATGAATAGCGAATGAGCAACCAAACGATTTTGGATACATCAAGAAGAGAGATTATTAATGTCTTGGCTTATCATGTGCCAACAGCTGTTCCAGAAACTGAAGAACTTAATGAGGCCTTATTCTGTCACGTTCGAGTCGCCACTGGAGCTCTCCGCTCAGGGTGAGAACGTCTGCTATAAACTGCAGACTATGTTTTTACGGATTCACTAAACATGAATCATTTTAATCAGGCACTAAATGTGCTCCGTATTTAAATCAAGTCACTCTTGTGCAGTGTATGTCTCGCAAGCTGTGGAATTCACTAGAAACGTTGCCGTCTTTCTTTCTCTCAGGCAAGGAGATGATCGAGATGTACTTCGACTTCCGTTTGTTCAGGCTTTGGAAAACTCGTCAGCACTCCAAACTCCTCGACTACGAAGATCTGGTGTGACTGCGGAGGTCAGCACGGGCGGGATGCCCCACTGTACAAGTCCATCTCACCAGCTTTCATTTTGGAAAACAGGAACGGGAAAGATGACAGACGCAGCCACTTTGCTGCCGTCGCTGCTTCTCTGACGTTATCTGAGCCCTACGCCGCGGATTCATACACCCTTAAAATGATAACACACGAGAAAAATAAACAGGTCCAAAAGAACAGACAGGAGCAAAACAAAGTCGAATCAAAAGAGGATATGATATGGGCTTCCTGAGTACGAAGGTGTTCTCTGAAGCTGTCGACAAACATTATAGTTTTGCGTACAGTAGCATTGCTCGGAGAGTCGGTCACTAACCTAAGTCAGTTGTCCTTACAAAATGAGTCCTGTGTGCAATATCAAACCGTGTTTTACGAAACTTATCAGAAAAAAAGAAAATAGTCATGAAATAAGCATATACAGGTATATATATATATACTGATATACATACAGAGTAGCTCTAGTCATGCAAATAATCTAAATGTCAATGGTACACAATTTACTTTGTCAGAGTTTATTGTTGTGGTTTTTCTAATGCACTCTTTTGAATAACTCAGGTTTTAGCCTTTATGAATATATAATCCAGATGTGTTTGGAAGTCCTCGTTTGCCATTTACTGGAAAGAATGTACAGTCATTTGTTTTGCGTTTAGAGGTTTATTTCGGTACATTTGCGTCTCCTGCATCATATGCACCTGAGGATTTAGAAGTCACATGATTACAGGAAGTTAAAAGATTTAGCTAAAATATGTCATCATATAACAATTACAGCAGGTTTGGTCTGAAGTACTCCCCAAAACCCCCCGATCCTCCAAATCTTGTCTTTCATTGTATTACTTGGCTATACATCGCTGTATATTTATATAACTCAGTGGTTCTCAAACTTTTTCGTTGTAAGGCCCCCTTTGTGTAAAGTGCATGGCTTTGCGGGCCCCCAAATAAAGACTTAGAATTTAATTTTAACCAAAAACATTTTCAGTTATACAATGCCGGAACATCAATTCTTGTGGCTGGTGGTCTTATTTTTCTGATGTTTGATTGCATACAATCTATAATACATTTTTTTATTTCATAAAATGCCACAAAATCTGTGGCCCCCTGCATCCATCTTGGATCCCCCAGTTTGAGAACCGCTGATGTAACTGACATGAGTAACGTTGTGAGCAGTCATGGCAGCTGGTTACTACTCTAGCTAGCTAGGTAACAACTCAGGAAATTAGTCAAAACATAGAAAGTGTCATTTACTTTTTTGCTCATTTTGTCCAGTCGGTTCAATATCAAAACGCACAAAACAACACTTGCATCTGTCTGCTGGAGGTGCATTGCAAGAGATGCGTTACTTGAAAGCGAGCCACTTGGTCGAAAAAAAAAGAGAAAAAATGTCATACTATTACAGGCAAATCATAGTGTTTCATTGAAAACAAAAGGTATTTACTTCCACTTCTTAAAACAACCAAATGATGTCAAATAGATTTGGGTTCACACTAAAAGCTCCTTCACTTTAGTTTATTTTGTATCCCTGTTTAGTTTGAGCAGGTCGTAGGTGTGGTTGGTCATGAAGATGCATTCTTCACATAGGTCACTGTTGCCTTATGGGGCACGATGGTATTTGATGGCCGTACCTGGATAATAGAGCAAATCGTTGAATTTTATGGCAGCTTGCAGGTGTAAACTCTATGCATTCTTCTTCCATTCGAAGCTTTTTAAGGTTTTGAGCAACCTGAGATGTTTTTTTCCAATTAAAAATGATGAATGTTTTAATGTGCTCAGCTAAAAAAAGCCATAGACTCTTTAGCTCTTGCTGCAGCGAGCTGTTCAGAGGCTCTTTGATGTGGATGACTTGAGGCATTTGTGAATGAAGTTCCAACTGTTTGAATGATGGAATTCTTGCATCTTTTATTTTTTATACATCCATTGATGCTGATTGGCTGTTGCTTTGCTGTTGTTCAGACAATGAACGACTTACCCCTGCAGAAATAGAAAAATATCAGTACGTTGTGTGAGGAAAATAAGCCAAACAATATGCTGTAATAACATTTGCTTATTTTAGCATGTGACAAAGTATTTATTTTTCACATCAAAATTACAGATGAAAACACACACATTGAATGAATGAGGCATTTATACATTGACTACAGATGTCCTTGAATGTGCATACAATATTGCAGACATTCATAAAAGCTTGTGGTCTTGTGGCCATAATTCTGTAGTATAATCACTGTACTCTATGTACAGTAGGATACAATAGAGTTCCCCTGTCATTGGGACCGTAGGACCCCGGTCAGAATGTAGACTGCAAAAGCAAATTTTGTCATTATGGGTCCATCTGTGGCTCACAGCAGGTGTCAGAAAGATGGAGAGACAGAATCCAAATTCACTATACTACAGACGGCAGTATCACCCTCATCAACGGGAACATTTGGTGGTGCAAGTGCAAATGTGTTATCTCGGGACGTCCAGTATGAACAGAATACATAACATGCATAAAATCCGTTGCCCATTCGACTTTAACTCAGTTCATATCTTTCACATTTATTAACCTTCCTATAAGGAAGTGTTGTGAGTGCATTTTTTCATTTTCTTTTAACTGAGGACACCAAGTTAGTGTTTTAAAGCCATGCACTGTCTTTTCAATACTTGGTAACACTTTACAATAAGGTTGTATTTGATAACATTAGTCATTTTAATAGCTAACATTCAACACAACTAACAATGAGCTAAATGTTTTTAATTATTTGAATTAATTATCAGTTTATTTGCCAACTGTTCATTTTAGTTCATTGTGCATTAACTAATGTTAACAGAAGCAACTTATGATTTAAAAAAGTGTATTGGTAAATGCTGAAATAACATAAACTACGATTAATATAGGCTGTATAGAAATATTGTTCATTGTTAGTTCAAGTTAGCTAATGCTTTAACTAATGTTAATATATTCAACCTAATTGCAAAGTGTTAACAAGTACTTTACTCATATCCCACCTTAAAATGCAGAATAAGCCATTGGAACATGGAGGGAAAAAACGCAAAACATTTTGTGTTTAAGCGGCTATCTAGCCTAACACAGGGTTGTCAGACTATCTGTCCTAAACAGTGAAAAATTGGGGGGGGGATGTTAGGAAATAATTTATTTTAAAATCATTTTCATTGTAGAAAGAAATATACAAAATAACTGACCATATTGTGTATAAAATATAAGTCACACAACACTAACTTCTTGTTTATAGAATTGTTGTATTAAAGCAATGTTACATTTAAACCATGCTGTTGGACTGAATATCAAATCAGTCACACAGACATTCAGTGCATCACCATTCGGGTTGGTGTGATATCGCTTGTTATTGAATTGTTGATGTAGCAATACACAAGTATCACTCTTCAACTCTCCTCCAATATTTTTTCTCATTTATTTTATTTAAATATTTATGCTGCACCTTGTACTTGACAAGAATAGCTGTATGTGCAAAGCTTTGACTGTTTTTGTGGGGCAATTCATTTCTCACAATTATGGAAGAATCTGCTTTTAAATATCTGGGTTACACAATGTTTAATCTGACAGAAAAGATAACTCGTCAAAAGGAACAATATTTTGTGACAGAATTTGATGATTCTAAACCAAGACGAACCTGCATATCGTCGCTGTCCTTCTGAAACCTTGTATGTCCAAATTCGCTGTTTTTCGGTAAATGTAAAAAAAACACTATCGTTTTTAAATGATTACTATACTGTGTTAAAGTTGGTAAGCACTTTTTAAAACTTTATATTGGTTAGATATTTGCAAAACCCAGTGACAAACATAAAGGGTGACTAATAATAATGATTTACGACAAAAAATAAAAATCACAAAATATGGAGATACAACGTTTTTAGAAGGACAGCAGTTGAAATGCATTTTTGACATATTTTAGCATCCACGAATGTGCGGTTTCATTCCACATGAATTGAGGATTGCTTGAGCTTTAACCAGTGTTTAGCCATCTAATTTTATTCCTTTTGTTGGGCCTAAACTAATTATTTGTAAATCAGAAAAAAATGCATCAAATGAATGGTGCTGTCTTTTTTTTAGAGAAATGTTATATTCAAACATACTAAGTATTTTTATGAAACTTGTGGACAACAGTATGTTTTATGCAATTATTAATTTATTTACTTGTGAAACAGTTATTACGCATGACATGAACCTCGCAGTGGTGGAATGAAATCATAAAGCCAAGACATCCCGTGAGAGCAGCACAGAAGGAATGAAAACCATCGGTGTGTCATGAGATACGATACATACGTTTTCAAGGCTTTACAGTCTGAAGTTCAGGCTGCTCGTTAAGGTTTTAATGGCTCTCTGGTCGGCGATATACCGAATTAATTTCCAGCCTAGTGCTGTTACCCCAGTTTATCGATTCAAAACAAGCGTTCAGTCAAAATGCCCTTTTCCATAAGCTTTGCGTCACACGTGTAGCACTTTTTTTCTCTTTCCTTGTCATGCCTCCTCTATTCATATTCACAGAAGGATAGGACGAGCGCGGGTGCAGAAGTGCTCATTAGTTTCATGAGAGACGATGAGATGGTTTTCAGTGTTGTGCTCAGAGCTCACGGCCAGCGTGTGCGCGTGTGTGGCGATAACTTATTTTATGAACACTCCCATGAATATGACAGTGTGTTGTTGTTGTTTTTTATGACGTCGGTATTGTAGATATGAATAACATAACATATATATCTGGTGTTGATTATGTCATTTGAAATGTCTACATCTGCAGATTTGTGTCCTTGTGCATCTCATATGGTGTAACCGAACCATTGTAATTGAGTTTAATGTGAGGATGAATGCGGTCATTGGATCAGCAGCATCTTAAATACCATGCTGGTTCCGGACAGGTGCAAAGTGTTTCTAATGCTTTGCTTTTCTAATAAAATGTTGTTTCAATTGAACATGATGGATCATTTCTTAACCTTTTTCTTTCTGAATACTTGTCACACCTTTACAGCTTTTCCTTAACACGTTGCCTCTTTATTTCATAAGATGTTCTAATGGGTCTCATGAATATTGTCATGGCTTAAGTTTAATTTAGGAAGCAAAAGTTTCCTTTTGTAGTAATGTAACTGACATCAATTATGAAAAATGATATTGCTCATTGTTAGGTCATGTATCAAATACAAAAATACAAATACACCCTTGCTATAAAGTGTTATCTATAATACTTGAACAGGGGGTTTCTGTCATAGCTGTTACTACACTGTAGTAGATGAAACACTGTATCAACATCCAGAATTGTAAACATCCTTTTAACGTTCTTAAATACTTTACAATTACAACAGGAGCTCAGACGGAGTAGTCAAACAGATTGAATACAATTTGGCTTTACTGAAAGCCTTCATCAAACGCTGGATAAAATAAGATACAAACATTAAGTCTTCTCAGATGCAGACTGTCTATCCCTATATCTAACTATACAGCACTCTGGCCATATGTAAATATTTACGAGATATGAGCGCATAATTAATTATTCTGCTTCTGATTATGATGCACACTTCTGAGCCTCATTAGAAATAATCATTCCTGTTATGCAAAGGATGTATTACATAACACCACCACAACAAATATATCATCATCACTTTATGATGAAAGCTAAACCACAGGTGCTCATTTTGGCTGAATTGATCAATTAAAAATTGCATTAGAGATGATTGATCCAAGCGTCTTGCTGTTGTCGGCTCGTGAGGGTAAAAGATAAACAGGTCAAAGCTAAGTCAATGTAGTTATGTAGCAAATAAATAGAAAGACAAAAAAATGCTAATTTCCTCTTAACACTATTGAAAATTTAGTGCCAAAAAGAACCAAGTGCATGGGTTTTTTGGATTTTTTTAAAGTTGCTTTAAAAATATATTAAATATTGTTGTATAACTTATGTTTTAAAATATGTGCATACAATATGTACATAGGTTTTTACGGTACAGCTGTGTGGAAAGCTTGTGTATGTGAATCCTGTGATCCTTGAGAATTAAGCAGTTTTCAGACTGGCCTTGCACAGAAAAAATCAATCCATGCAGCCATGTTCCTAGAAACCTTCAGCTGTGACAGCAGTGAAAATGTATGTCTTCCATCTTCCAATGACCTAGATGAGGAGTCCTGTATCTATTAAATTTAAGACTGTGAGCTGCTCCGCTCAGTAATAATCCTGATGGAAGTTTCGGCAGTGTAATGCCACCCAGAGGACAGGGTGAGTAAATCTTATTTGCAAACTCACACTGGATCCAGTAATGCAAAAAACTGTATTTTAATTCCATAAACAATATTTGTTTCAGCATCCCTAGAATATTATTACATATCCAGTATAGAAAAGACAAAAGCTGTCGTTTTTTTATTCAATACAACACCTTTATAATGACAGTGGTGGCTAAGAACAGTAATGAGAGTCAATATGGTACTTTGGCAAAATTATTTTTTTATATATTTACATATAATATATATATATTTAAAATAAATATATGAAGAGTTTATTTGCAAAAACTGATTTCAAAAATCATGTTATCATGTTTTTATTGTTTTATTGTGTCACCTGTATTTTTTATTACTTACTTAAAACAACCCAACTGCACTTTGATTGATATTAATGGAAATGCACAATAAAAACATGATTTTTGAACATTTTAAAAACTGAGTTCTGTTTTTGTAAACACATTTTAACAACAGTCAACTAAATTGAGTATAGGGCCGGTAGATTTTTTCTGTGGTTAAAAATCTCCATTTTCTTTTAAAAAAGATTCTATTTTCTTGACTTGAATTGTTTTTACATTTCATTCACGATAACTAACATCGTGACTGCAGAAAGAGAAAACAATATATCAGGAAAGGAGCAACTGAACACCAGAGAAAACTTTGCACCTGCAGTGCTGATGATGATCTTTTTAATGAAGTTTGGAGGTATTTGTTGGCGTCGGTGTTGCACCTGTTCTCTGAGTAAACAAACATGATGCCTCTACATATTTTCTCTGAGATCAGCGAATCTTGTGCGCTGACTTAACAATTTAAACACATGGGTTGAAGCCGCTGGGTTGAGTCCTTTTTTTACAAAACCCGAGATCTCATTTACTTGGGCAAGACTGACACCAGTTCCCAAAGGTTTTGTACAACCCTTTAGACACATTTGTAGAAATGCTATCCAGCTTCCACTGCATTTGGATGGATAACTAATAATCTGACCAAAAGTGTAATGAGAATCAAGTAAAATGTATTCTCGTTCTCATCGAGTATGTTGACAGCTGTACACTTTGCATTCACTCCAACACTTGCAAAATATTACATTTCACCCATATACTGTACAGGTAGGCTATACATAATCTGTGCAATGAGGCGGTTATTCTCTCTGTCAAGAAATTTGCTGACCCAAGTGAATGAAATGATTTTGGTACCATGTTTGAAAAGATGAAAATAGTGCTATAGATGTTTGGTGTATCTTGAAATTCCAGGAAAGGAAAAAAAGAGTTTGTAAGATATTGACATACTGTATTCATTCTAATGCTATTGGTGCAGTTTTAGATTCACACCAAACATTCTTATGAAACAGTCTGAGAATGACACCTGACAGATGTTTTAGAACAGCGAGAAACATCTGATGTTACACTTTTGAAAAATAAAGGTTTATGTCTAAGCTTATGGTTCGCGGGGAATCTTTCCATTGCCAATAAGGTTAAATGTTTTGGGGAAATGACTCCCCACTGTCTTCCCAACCGTATACAAAACAAAAGATATTTTGAAGAATGTTGTCGGCGCTCATTGACTTCCATTCTATGTACTCAAAACCACAGAGACATTTCTCAAAATATCTTCTTTTGCCTTCCACAGATAAAATAATCATATAGAGGTTTTAAATGACATGATGGGGAAAAATGATACATTTTGGGATGAACTAAACCTTTAAGCTAAATTATTTCTACTCCGAGAATAAGAGTATGAAACACCTACAGTTGCGTATTTTAAAAGTCTTTAAATTACATGCTCAAGAGGATTCAATTTGTTGACGAATCACTGAAAGATAACATTGTGATAAGAAACAATAAATACATTTCCCATATAAAGAGGTGTACATCAGTATATCTGCCCCATTTAGAAATGCCGGGGTCATTTACAACCACCGTACGAACACTTTTCCCGGCAGAAATGACACCCACTTACCGGCACATGCCGAATTCCCATGACTGTAAACGCTTTCATCACAAATCATATGTGTTTACAACCAAGAGCTCTCGTTGTACCCTGTTGGTGGCCTCCAAATGGATTTTTTACATGATCATAAATTAACTCTTGAAGGAGGAGCAGGTCGGGAACGTCAGAGCCGCACCGTTGTCAAGACGGTAAATCCATGTCCTGCAGTCACCTCAATTACAGAGGAGAGCAAGGCTATAATGTAGACGCCTATATCAGAAGACTGCACCCGAATACAAATGACAAAATGAACAACTCTCCATTCACGCTCCACATTTTTATCATAACCAGGCAGGTACTGTATAATATTGATGCGTTCGGGGTTTAATTAGGATGAATAGATTTTTGATAGATCTTGTTGCAGAGGAGCACATTTGTATCATAAACCAATAAACATAAACAAAGTAATCAAATGTAACTTTATTGTTTTAACTAGTAATCTAGAAATATAAATGTACCCATGTAACCAAACAACATACCGTACATAAATAGAGCCAGAAATAATACAAACACTTTCTGAATTAGTAAACAAAATAGATTCTGGTTTATAAATGTAAACTACTTAAGTATCATCTAAAATAGGGATATACAAATTTACAAAGACCCATGTAAGAATATTCACAAATTTAAGAACTCAGTCTGTGTGACCTGAGGAAATTTATTTCAAAGCCCTCAACGCAAAAACAAGTTTGAATGTGTTTGTTCAGCTTTTTTGTAATATACTTATGTGCAAATCTTTTAATGTTGACAGTTTTTTTAAAGATTATTTGTAGGTATGCTTGTATGAAAAGGCAAGATGCAACATTAAATCTGAATTTCTGCAGTTCTGTTTGTTCCAGGTCTGCGCAGACTCACTTTCTTTCTTTGCAGTTACATTTTTTTCTGGAATCAGGGGTTGGTAAGGGGTCATTTTGGTCTTTCAGATCTTTTAGATTTGGTCCCCAAACAATCAGACTGTTTTTTTCTTTTGTATAGAAAAAGTAAAGAAACATTCAACCTTTTGCACACGCTCAATCATTCGGTGTCACACATTGCAGGAAGGCTGTGCAGCACTATTGAGTGGTCATTCAGTCGAGTGGTTTTGTCCTCCATTACATTCCCTTTACAGGGGGAACAGATCGCTAGTCATGGTCCATCACTGCCGACTCCCATGCAGCAAAGTCAATTCATTCTTTTAGTCCATGGCTCTGTTGAGAGAGATTTCTGAAGGTCACCCTGTGGTCAGAATGTTGTCTGGAGGCTCAAGGGTCTCAGAGAGGTCCTCCAGTTTATCTAGAAGCTCGGAGAAGGAAGGTCTTCGGAATGCGTCCATCTAAAAGAGAGCATAAGACATGAGTTACGGTTTGTTTTTTATTTTGGTTGCTAACCAGGTGGGTGAAACATTTCGAGTGAAACATACAATTTCTTGCATGATAGGTGTTAGTCTGTGCACAGTTGCACCATACTGAAGACACCCTGGAGCCCATCATGCATACCTGGCAACAGCTGGCAGACAGTTCCAGAACCCGCTCTGGGCAGCCCTGCACCAACTCTCTGAACGACTCCACATTCAGCCCATAATCCTGTCAACAGATGACATACTGATTTTCAAAATCTTTCGAAAGAATAAATCACATAGGACATGATGTGGCTTTGTCAACATTTACTGGCTAACACTTAACACAAAACGTTACAAACAATCTGCAAATAATCAAAAAGTCAAAGACAAATTTTACAAACACATTATTCCAATAGACTGTTATAACATCAGATTTTCACAATATTATCCTGATATTTAATTGAATGGCTTTTTTACATAAACAAAAAAAGCTATTAATCAAATTCATTTTTCATTTTGTTTGTTTTGAATCATACTCAAAATATGAGTGTAGTCTATAACCCTTGTGACTCTTAAACCAAAAAGTTAAACGGTTTACAATATTATTACGTGTGTAGTATTAACACGATATCGATAAACATAATATCATGATTGTTGACAATACCGGTATTGTGACACCCCTACTTTAAGTCAAGTCAAATTGATTTGAACAGCGATACATTACATTGTATCAAAGCAGCTGTACAGGAAAAAAGAGAGAAAAAATCATGTTGAACATGAATAAAGAAATTACACCTTAAAAATAAATATGAAATCACAATGAAACTTTACAAACACAACGTTCAAATAAAAATCCCAAAACAAAAGATCATATGGCCAACAACTATTGGCCTCTTTGCAAGTGTACAGTTTTTCATAACCATTTGTCTTTAGCATCATACATACGGCTATAGAAAATGTGCATTGACCAGAAAATCATTATGCTTGATGTGATAGATGAGAACGAGAATGAATAAATCTATAATAAAGATCCTTAATGTCCATACGATGGTTCCTTCGACCTTGATCAAATCTGTCTCTTCTTCCCCCTTCAAACATCATCGACTGTCTATCAGACTTAATCAGGCGTAAATGACCACACTGCTGTACACCAGAGGGAAATCATTCCCTATAACCTTCATTTCATCCCCAGTGTGTACAACACCACCACACAAATTCATAAAACATAGGAAGCTTCTCGTTCTTAAGAACTGTAATCACACCTAAACTCATAGAGGTTTAAGGGGTTCATTAGCATACATTACTGTTAACTTAATTGTACAAAAAGGTAACACTTTTTTTTACCTGGAATGCAAACAACTATTTAAATCTCTATTGCACAATGTTGCATCAGAGAAATATTTTAGAAATATTTTATTTTAGCGTTTGCTTTAAGCATTTTTGAATAGAAAAAAAGATTGTATTGCTCTATATTTTGATGTTTGTTGCCTACAAGCAAATACAGTATGTTGTACGAAAGTATAAAGCACAATGCATATGGATACAGCTACTCTCTATATATTTTTAATAGGATATATGTTCCAAATTATTGAAATGAATAAAAATCTGCCCTTAATATTTTTATTGTACACTTTATTTAATACAAAGAAAGTGAAAAAAATGGTATTCAAACATTCAACAGAGGGTTACAAGACTTACAAGTGTGTTTTGAAAGCATCCTTTACCTGGGTCCTGGGCAGCACCTCTGGGTCGGCAGGAATTCTTGCCAAGATCTCACACAGCATGATCCCAAAAGAGAAGACATCGACCTGCAATTTAAGAGGGCAGAACATCCACGGCTCAGTCTCTAATCACATAAGCAACAGCACAGTCCTGCTCTTTATCACTGACAGTGAGCTACAAACACAACGGCACACAGGCCATTGCATTTTAAATGACTTTCTAAATAAAAAGCGACAAAACAGAATGTTCATTTTATAGATATATACAGGTACATCTCAAAAAATTGAGATGTGTTTTCTGAAGTCCACAGTCAACGCAGCCATCAACCAGGATATTTTAGAGTACTTCATGCTTCCTTCTGCTGACAAGCTTTATGGAGATGCTGATTTCACTTTCCAGCCTGACTTGGCACCTGCCCACACTGCCAAAGGTACCAAAAGCTGGTTCAATGACCATGGTGGTACTGTGCTTGATTGGCCAGCAAACCCGCCTGACCTGAACCCCATAGATTCTCTATGTCAAGAGGAAGATGTGAGAAACCAGACCCAACAATGCAGATGACCTGAAGGCCGCTATCAAGCAACCTGGGCTTCCATTACACCCGAGCAGTGCCACAGGCTGTTTGCCTCCATGCCACGCCGCATTGATGCAGTAATTCACGCAAAAGGAGGCCCAACCAAGTATTGAGTGCATAGAAATGAACATACTTTTCAGAAGCCTGACATTTCTGTTTAAAATATCCTTTTTTTATTGATCTTATGTAATATTCTAATTTTCTGAGACACTGAATTTTGGGTTTTCATTATCTGTAAGCCATAATCATCAAAATTTTAAGAAATAAAGGCTTTAAATATTTCACTCTATGTGTAATGAATCTACAGTATATAATATATGGGTTTCACTTTCTGAAATGAGTGACAAAAATTCAAATTTTTTGAGATGTACCTGTACATGTGCAAAAAAATAAGATTATGGCAATGAATGATAGTAAATGTTTATTCTCAGAGAGGAGAAGACTGTTATTTAAATACAGTATATTAAAGGTCCAGTGAAATTTAGCGGCATCTAGTGGTGAGGTTGTGAATTGCAACCAACGGCTTACTCCACCCCTCCATTTTGAAGCCCTACGATGGCTGACACAGGACAAAAATGTTGTCACATTTTGCCGTAGGAGATAACGTATTTATGAAATGCACTCTGTAGAGCAATTTGTCCGTTTAGGGCTATAAACAACATGGCGAATTCCATGCAAGGGGACCCGCGGTGTATGTAGATAGAAGTCGCCATATCTAAGGTAATAAAAAAAACATAACGCTTCATTATGTAAGGTCTTTATACACCTCTGAAGACAGGTATGTATACTTTATTGCATTTCTGCCAATAGATCCTCCTTAATATCACACATTGCACCTTTAACCCTGGGGGTCTTCAACCCGTTTCCCTGAGAGGTGAAGCAGGGACCAATATATTGTGCAGTTTGACTATATTCTGTCAAACTTGAATTTAATTGTTTCATTTTAAGCCTGGCCTGAAACAACATTTCAAGCTATTAAAATAATCACTATTGATGTACAGAATAATAATTATAATGTGGGAGGGGCTGCTTAATCAACTTGATATATTTTTAATTGTACATTTCATTTTTCATTAGTTTCATAAACAACAGCTGTCACCAAAGTGTTACCAATAATGTTTTATACTTCAAAATGAGTCACATTTATTTTCATTGTAACTCAGCTCTGTTCTCAATACCTTGCGGTCGTACGGCTCTCCTCTGAGCATTTCAGGGGCCATCCAGAACGCCGACCCCACCAGAGACATCTTCCTGTCGGGGTCGTTTGCGGGCAGCTCCCCCACCTCTCTGGCCAAGCCGAAGTCAGTCACCACAGCTTCTCTCCCTCGCGAGGTCACGCGGATTAGACAGTTCTGCATCAAAAATAACAGATCTCCCATGAATCGTGTTGCGTAAGATGATCCACCACACGCCACAAGAGATAGTGTCAGATCTTTTTTCATGTATTTCACTGCGGTATGAGGAAAAAATACATAAAAACTGTAATAACTAGGAGGAGGATTTCTCAGCATCTCAGATTTTCATAAGGAGGACCAGAGTAGGGTAAAGAGATTATGTTGAGAACACCTCATTTGAAAACAGAGTACCACAATGACCCTGATCTCCACAAGAGGGCAATACTGCTCTATGGGTAGAACAAGAGATACTGTAAGTATATATGCTTTTCTTTATGGATTTTCTTCACAAATATGACCCACAGTCTGATTTTAAACCAACTCCTCCTCTATAAGCATGCTCTGCTATTCATTTATTCAAATCTGACCTGGTTTCACAAACAAATTACTATTAAAACTGTGAAGTTATCCAGCTTTATAATACATCAAGAAATAAAAAGCAGCGAGTTCAGGCCCTAAAACTTAAAAAGCTGCTTTCGAATACCACAAACTCACACACCAATTAATTCAGTTCTACTGATGCAAGTAATGCTTGGCAACCGTCTACAGTTAATAATAAACAAAATAAACGAAATTACTTATGCATATTATTTTTAATAAATGTTATAATTTATAAAACACTGGTGTCTCTAATACCTTTGCTGTACATCATTCATTTCACAAGTAAATCTGTAATATACACCCTCATGGCTCAGTGCTTTCATTTAACCAGATTTTCCTGTTTCCAGAACGTACAAAAACATTCTCAATGAAACAAACAGTATGCAAATGTAGCACTCAAGGCAATCTAGTGATGTTCACAGGTGGCCGTGTGGTGGATACATGTGGAGTCTTTCATGACACCAGCAGCATCAGCTCTCTCACTCCCCCAAATCTTCCCAGAGTATCTGTGATGACAAAACATCGCCCTTCTCTCTGATTTGTGCTGATCTCGAAGCACTTCTTTTATGACGTTAGGTAAATCTGTAGGATATGCAGTAAAGTTTTGAGGTTTTATATCAACGATGACACACTTGGATTCGAACACTGTACAGCCTGTGACATAAGGTAGCTATCCACGCATCACCTCTGGGAGGAAATATGAACCTTTTGTTAAAACCAATGGTGGTTTTATTTTCACACTGTGTAATGACATGATTTCTTATTCTTTATCCAACAGAGTAGGACAAAACACAACATTGGTGTGTGTGTTCGGGAGAAGGAGATGAGTAAATGTGTTTTTGAAGAAAAAGATGCACGCAGTGAAATTGTTCATTTGAAAATAGAGGTATGGTTAGGCGTAGTCGATAGAAGTAACCATTAGGTCAGTGTAAAAACAATAAAAGCGTACTGTACATCAGGTCCCCACTAAGATATCAAACAAATGTGTGTGCGGTCTTTGAGACTGGGCCCTGAGTGACTGGCAATGCCTAGCAACATCATTCAGAACACCACTTAGCAACATCATAGCAACCACCCATAACATTCTAGCCTAGCAACCTTAGCAAATGGCTAGCTATAAATGGCTTTGTATCAAAATAATGGAAGTAAATGCAAAAATATACTGTGCACGATTTTTCTTAAGAAATTATATAAAACTGTGTCTTAATTTAAAGTGTATGGACGATGAGCAGGTGAGGTCCTGAATGCTTTATAAGCCAACAGATAATTGCACAGAAGAGACACTGAGAAGAAATAGTGAGAGGACAAAGAACTGAGAGGTTAGCCTGTGAAAATACAGCAGGTTTAGAGTACATGGAATGGTAAAGCAGAGCATTAGCATTATAAAGGTTTGACCTCCACGTCTCTCTTCAAACATACAGAGTCCTGTGTTCTCTACTCACTGCAGCCTGGCAACTGGCACAGTTTTAAAACTGTCAGACACTGGGACTGTTTTTCACCGCTCAAAACTTTATGAGCTTCCCATTCTCCCCCCACAAGACAACGAATTCTTGCCTTCTGGTCTATTTTCATTTAACACCTCTGCTTACAAATAAATGATGTGCTGTGCGCAGTGTTGGGTAAGTTACTCTGAAAAAGTAATTAATTACTAGTTACTAATTACATATTCAATAGTGTAATTAGATTACTGTACAAATTACTCTCTCCAAAAAGTATTTAGTTACTTATTACTAATTACTTTCTATATCCTATATCAACCTTGATTAGTTAAGTGATTCAAGGATAGACATGAAACGGCTTATTTAATTCATTCAAATAAATAATATTAAACTACATAAAGTTCTCTTATTAACTGACCAAAGTATTACAAATGTGAGAATTATACATTAAAGCACAGATTTTAAAGTTAGACTTTGAATTTTGATGTCAATTCCACTATTGCACACATATTACACAGTGTATTTCGTTTAATTACATCAGAAGTAACTGTAATTAAATTACAGAAAAAATAAGAGTAATGCCTTACTTTACTTTTTCAAGGGGAAAGTAATTAAATTACAGTAACTAATTACTTAGTAACTAGTTACACCCAACACTGGCTGTGCTTACATACGTGGCCCCAAAAATCTGAACACTCCTATGTACTGTATGGACATTATTGCATTAGATAAAATATAATCTTAAGTATCATAAAATGAAGAATATAGTATTATATTATATTCTAGATATGATACATTCTATTTTATAATATAATTCTATTCTATATACTTTAGACTTATATTTTAGTCGCTACATGAGCTTTTTTTTATACTTTTTTCTTATATTTTGCATTTTAGTTTTCACCTGTAATATTTTGCGAGGTTTGCAGAATTGACCAGATTTGCATTTCACCACAAGTTGTATAGATACTGTATATACGTGCGTGTGTGACAAATACAATTTTGTGAGAAAACTTTGATTTAAGGTGACTGCATTAAAACTCTTTTTTTGGCGCCATCGAATATGACAATCTTTACTTTCATCTAATACTGAGATTAACAACTATTCTAAAATTAAAACTAAATTGGACCAAACTTACTACTTTAACTCTAAAATCCACAATGCAACTCCAACTATGCATTAAAACGATGACAAAATTAGTATTTAGTTTCTCACATGCGTCAAAAAAAGTTGAAATGATGTCAACGCGGCACAACAGCGGGCCTTTAAATCATGTGTTGAACATGTTCAAAACATGATTCAGATGAAGTCAGCCAAATAAAAAGAACTACATAAATAAAATGATTATTGTTGTTACATTAAGTGCATCTCTGATTATCTATAAATGCAAGGCGTGTTCCAGGCACACACCTTGAACTCAAGGTTCAATGCTTCTAGGTATTACTATATATTTCGTAACAAAACGCCCTACTTTGCCACAATTGCTTGACTTTGAACTGCTAATACTGCCAGACCTTAGAGTTGAGGTCTCTGTGGTAGATGTTCTTGTAGTGCAGATAGGCCATCCCTCGGCTGATATCACAGGCCAGATCGATTTTCTCTCTCCAGCAGAGATTGACGTCAACCCTGGCCAGCAGCTCCTCCAGACAGCCTCCGCTAACATACTAGGTGTGGAGGAGTAAACGGCATGAGATTATAAAACATAACCCCTTAGAAATCTGACCCGATGACAGCTTCTGATTTATACTGTGAGAATGCATGTAAAATGAGTCCATTGGAAAAAATGTTCCGAGGAAAATTATACATTTATTTTAATTATTTAATTATATTATATTTGCCGGGCAGAAAGCAGGGCAGGTATTAGAAGCTTCAAATTGTAAATACTGACTCCTAAATATTGCCACCCACCTCGAGAATAGGGTACATCTTGTTCTCCTTGACACAGATCCCCAGGTACCTACAATAAAACAATACAGATACTTTATCCACCAGACTAACACTATCATGGCAAGTTCAAAGCAGGACAATAGCAAAGTGTCCATTCAGCATATAATGAACTGCTTATTAAAGAATCGAATCTTTGTTCTTCCAAATCGCTGTAAACTTTAATACTCAGTGTAATTAATGCTGGAAAAAGATCAAGACTTTTGGGGGTTTGTTCAAATCACTAAACCCAAAAACAAACTCAAAAAGGACTGTTTAAGCATGAAAAATATAACCATTTACAGCACAAAATACTCTTACAGTACGTTATTCAGTTCCAGGATGAAAGTGAGTTGTCGAGTGGGCGCTCTGAGCATCCGGCCGGTGTGGGATTGATGGTTGATGATTAAGTGTAGAGGCGGCTCACCTCACTATGTTGGGGTGGGAGAGCTTCTGAAGGAGGCTGATCTCCCTCACAATGCTGTCCTGATCCACATCATTCTTATAGATCTTCACCACCATTACCTTTTTCGTAGTGCTGTGCATCACCTGACCGATCAACAGAGAACAACATTAACAACCGGTAAAGGAAAAACATATCTAGTGGGGTCTAAAAGAGCACTAGTGTAAATTCTTCTTTTTATAATTAAAATATATTTTATAATTTGTATATATTCTTATATAGATAATATAAAAATAGAACATATATTAATTATAGTATGATTTAAGTTTAAAAATGGGATATGTGGATTAATACAATTTAAAGGATTCACATCTCTAATTTTTTGTTTTATTATGTTTCTACTGTTTGTGTTCAAATGCATTTTTGTAAAGCTGCTTGCTTTACAACCAAGCGCTAAAAACAAACTTGAATTTATTCATCCTTATTGTTCCAAACCTGTATGACTTCCTTGCACATTTGTGCAAAATCTGATGTTTTAAAGAGCAAGTGTGTTTTAATGTAAGCAAGGGAGCCTGACCTTGTAAGCAGTTAAAATAAGTGAGACAAAATTTGACAATTCACAATTTTGTCACAATTTAGTTTGTTTGTTGATTAGTGACCCAATCAAACTAATTTTATTTTATTTTTTTAATAATTCTTTTTTATTATTAATGCCATGATGTCTTTTATTTATTTATATTTTATATTAATGTACATATTTTTTTTTTTGTCATAGTATTTCTCTGTTGTACACTATTTATTGTTGTCAAAATAAATTTAAAATCCCAGAATGTGAATTTGATCTCAGCAGGATTTCCTGTTTTTTTCTTTACCACACCAATACACAAAACTCGCAGTAAAACAGAAAGGAATATCGTTCTTCTCGGCCCCTGGTGTAAGCTTAATGGCATCCCTTTCATTCAAAGCATGTGTCTTCCTTTAGGACGCTATGTTCTTTAAATCATTTTTTTTTAACTTTTTGGCATGGTGTGAGAATGGTGACAATGGAGTGTGACAGTACACCGTTATCTGTGTTCCATCGGTTTGCTATTATGTTCACAGCAGAATGGAAATCATAACCATAGAAAATCTCTGATGTGACCCTTCTTCACACAAATGATAATATCAAGCACATATTAAAAAACCCCTTGTGGTGTTTCTGTGAGCTACTTTTGTGCTGCTGGTCTACCTTAAATCAACAAACTCTCAAACCAGTCTCAAATTAACACAGTATTTCCATTGATTGTTTCTTTAGGCATTCAAGATCATTTCCCCATGACTGGGTGGCGACTGTGCGTGATGTTAAGCTTGTTTTTCTTTGTTGGTTTGCAGGACGTAGCATGTTTTTAACCGACTATAATCACATCATGTCTGTAAAGTACTGCTTGAGGATTAACAGGGCAGTGACTCTCAGACTAAATGTTCGGGTGAAAAGATTATTTTGCATTTTAGAATATAGGCAGGTAACAGAAAGTAACAAAACCCCCAACAATTATCTTTACCACAGGTATGGAACACAACATTTGTGCTTGGATGGCAACAATGGTGAAACAAAGCCATTTATCTCATTCAAATAACTCAGTGACTGATATCTTGATGTAGCTCATTTTCACAGATTTGATCAAATCAGTGGACCTTTACCAAAAGCATAAATATCTAACAATATTCTGTATCAATTATTCAGTATCAATAGCAGAGCATCTGCACCCACTAGCCAATCAGCATCAAGAACAGGAACTATCTGTTTATCTGTTCATGTAGTTCCAAAAACTGAAAGAACGTGCACTTTTCATGCTTTAGTTAAAAGTGTCTGCCAAATGTGTAAATGTAAGTCACACTGAATTTTTAGTACATTCTTCTCATTTTAAGAGTAAAATCTTGAAACATTTTACTGAATATCCCTATACATTCATTTTGCCTCCACTATCAATGACAGGAAAGCAGTACCTTATAGACTCTGGAGAAGAATCCAGTACCAATAAGCTCTGCACTGAAGTCCTCCCAGAATTCCAGTTTGCGGACCGTGGTGCGGAGACGGTGAAAGCAGTCCGTCTGACAATAAGTGTCTGTGGATTCATTGAGTAGTGTTGGGCTGACTGGTTCTGGAGTAGAGTCCACCTCACACATGTTTGAGATCTCATCTACAACAGAGAAGAGACACAAACGATAAAGCCTACAATAAAGATTTACAATACAGAAGTGGATTAGGAGCATTTATTTGTATGAAATAAAAATTTGCCTGTTATGACATGCAAGACAAATTACTGTCCAAACTAACCATTAAGATCATTAAGGGCTAATTAAGTGATGCACAGCATTATACCTTACAATCTGCACACTTCCTCCACTACCTACAATTTATTGTATTTTTTTTTTTAATAAACACAATAACAAGTTGTCAAAGTTGACAAGCTCATTGTAATACTTTTCATTGGTTAAATATTCATACAGAATTTAAGGATACAGGGTTTCCAAATTTGCAAAGCCTGTTGGAAAAACGCTTTAGATCCCACAAAACTCCATATCATAAAGAACTAACACAGACTCACGGTTTTTCATCTACTTGCATATGACAAATCACCCTGTTGTTTGTTACTCTAAACATCTAATACAACACAAGCCTACAAGAATACGTGATTTACATTGCCATCACATCCTATTGCCCATATGCCAGGTGCCCGGGTCCAAAATAAATTGTCATATGACGTCTATGCTGATGACTTTTGAACTGAAGATGATACGGCTTTATTAAGGCCAAGCAGATATGATATAATCTTCCCCTAAGAGCTTCCTATGACCTCACTGAATGATCACACAATATGAGACAACATGAGGTCAGTGTTTAGATACTGGTCTAAACAAAAGCCAGGCAGCCTCAGTCTTTATATTTATTTATGTCTCTCCGGATGCTCAGCTTAGATAGTGTTGTGTACTATGTGCACCTTTACAAGGAGTGTTAAGTGTCAAGAAACACAACCTCAGATTACCTATAATGTGTGCTTTACAAAAAAAAACACATTGCTTTATATATGGGAGCTGTATGTGTGCATGTCTGCACAGTGTGGATAAGCATAGATGTTATTTTGAAAAGCAGATTATCATATCATCAAGGGATTACATCATTGCACAAAAAGCACATCATTCTTGATGCTCAGAGCACTGTGTGACCTAACTGTCCACCATCGTGTTTGGCTTAGCTTACAACATCCAACAGGGTTTCTCAGTAATAGTTCAAGCTTTTACTAACACATCAGCCTTTGACCCCAGAGTATACTTACTACTGACACACACGCACTCCCTCCGACTTTCAAAGGTCTTTTCACAATACAGTTAACCCAAGGGTAACATTTTTTGAAACCAACATATAAAGACCAGTCTTAACCCATAAACCCAGTTTAAACCAGTGTTTGACATTAATCATTTTAAAATGTGATTATCACCGTTTTTAACCCTTTAAAGGGAAAGTTCACCCAAAAAATGATAATTCTGTCATGAATTACTCACCCTCTAGTTGTTCCAAACCTATATAAATGTCTTTGTCCGGTTGAACACAAAGAAAGATATTTGGAAAAATGTTAGCAACTGACAGTTCCCATTGACTACCATAGTAGGGTAGTCAAAGGTGCCCCAGAACTGTTTACTTTCCTAAATTCCTCAACATATCTTCTTTTGTGTTCAACAGAACAAAGAAATGTATACAGATTTGGAACAACTAGGGTGAGTAATTTAGGTCATCATTTTCATTTTTGGGTGAACTATCCCTTTACAACCCTAGTCCACAGCAAAGTTAGCGCTGCTTGAGATTTATATTCAGATTTAGCCTTGCTAAAGTACATAGTGCTACAATATCACTTTTGTTCAGTTGTTTACCAAAAGACAATCAAATATAAAGTGAAAGTGACCTATTTGTAGCAAGTAGGGGTGAGGTGCCTTGCTCAAGAGAATCCAAGAATCGGCCCTGAGAATCCAACCGGCAACCTTCTGGTCACGAGTCCGACTCTAACCATTAGGCCACTACTGCCCCTTAAAATGCTTCAATGTTCATTAAATGATAAAGTGCTTTGTACATTCATATAACAGTTTGAGACATTTAAAATGTCAAACAGTGATTGCAAACCAGCTGGCGTGATGAACAAAAACACTGCAAAAATACTAAAGACAACCAGAGTGGATTTACAAGGTGACATTCTTGACAGATGGACAAGCGGTTTATTAAACAGGTTGCACGCCTTTTGCATGTGGTACCTCATTAATATGCAAAAACAGTTCATTCTCCCAGTTAATGCTACTGATATCATAAACATGCCAATAAAACATTAACCCTGAGTTTATCAATATCTAATTTCAAAACCTGACTAGTACCTAGGTTAACTAAACTGTTTAAGAATTATGATGGAACAATTATATTGAACAACTTCAAGCGTGAAAACGGCATATTAGATGACTGGTTGCAATGGAGTGCTTATCTCAAAGGTGATGTAATGCAGACACAATGGAAAGATCTGGAACACGGTCTAAGCTCAGCATAAACAGCTGGTTAGATAACCTGCTGACTGTATGGTTATGCAGAAAATTGATATAATCATTGGAGAGCTTTTCTGAGGGATTTGCAGTGTTAGATGTTAGCTGTCCTGTTTGTCTTTAGAATACATAATTTAGTCCATAAGTATGTTACTTTGCTTCACTTTACCTGATCATTAAGTTTGTTTTTGTGATTGTTATTTCTTATTAATGTCCACTTATTAATGAGTAAATAAAAAAGTAAATAAAGTTGTATAAAAAAATATATATATATGGAAATACCATGGTATTCTTTGGAGCACTTACTGTAAGTATTGTTCCTTACAAAAAATTAACCATGGTTTTAAACGAAACAAAAAAACATGGTTTTACTAAAGTTAAAATAAAAAAAACAATGTTATTGTAGTAAAACCATGGTTTTGCCAATATTAATCAATACACCAAAAAAAACATAGTTGCTACACTTTTACCACAAAAAACACGGTTCATTTAATTAAAAATGTTAATATTATAGTAAACCATCAGAATACCAGTACAAACTGGTGAATAAACTGCAGCATATGTAAAGTGTACCTAGCTATAAAAAAAAGCTGCAGATGGCCACGTTTCCTCCATGCATAAGTGCCTTTAAATACCGCATCTGTGCGTGTACCCGTGCATGTGTGAACAAACAAAAACATTTCTCCAAAAACTTCCTTGAATACATCTTTTCAACCATGCAGAGCATGCTGGCACACCTACGTCATATGTAATAAGATCCACAGGGACCTACATCTTGATTGAAGCCAAACTGGATCGTTCTGTTATTATCTAGGGAGCTTTAACAATCTAAAGTAAATCGCATGCAGAGATAAACAGGTCATCTAAGCATATGCAACATGCAGAAGATAAGATAAAGAACCCAAAAGAAGATAAGAAACTCACAAATCTGGTACGATAAGAGAGAGTGACTATTGCCAGTGCATAGATGGCTGATATTTGAGAACTTTTACAACCACCCATATGCACGCACACGGAGGAACTGATTTACCTGCTAATATAGAAAGTGGCGTTATGTGTGACACCTGAAACCTGCTTTGCCAGACATAGTGTGCCCGTCTCACACGCAAATGACAATGGCGAATGTAGGCGCAGGTTCTCAGCTGATGTTGTCTTTGAGCTATTATCTGGGGGTTTGGCATGGCAGGATCTCTCTTTCAACCTCTGTGGGCATGTTCATGTAAATGAGACGTGGAAAAAGAACAAACACGGTTTTGGAAGTGAGTGCGGAACGGTTTCAGATGTGGTGTGACGTAAAGCACACTTGTTTGATCTACTTTGGGGGGAAAGAGAGAGAGGCGGAAAGAAAATAAGCAGGGCCGTCTCACAAACATGGCTCACTGAAATGGCCCACAGATAAACAACCACGTGTTATCTGATTATAAATGTAGGAAGAGGCAAATTTGGGGGAGGTTGAAAAAAATCTGGGAGTAATTACGTGCAAAATGAGCGCCACCACACAAGGTAAGTTTCAATGTGGTATCACATTCTAGTTTTTCCACAGAAAAAAATCACGCATTCTTTCATTTTTACTAACCCTCGTGTCATTCCAAACCTGTATGACTTCTATTCTTCTGCAGAACACAAAAGAAGATATTCTTAACAACGTTGGTAACCAAACATCATTGCTTCCCTTGAACGTACACAAAACCTCATTTCTCAAAATATCTTCTTTTGTGTTTCCCAGAAGAAAGACTCGTACAAGTTTTGAATGACATAAAGGTAAATAATGACAGAATTTGCATATTTGGGTGAACTATCCATAGTATCAGTTCTCGGATCTTACACTTATAACTATTGTGTATAAACTTTTTTTAACGCTTCAAATCATATTCTGCCACTGTGTGAACATAAGCTATAAAACATGCGTCAACAGGTGCTGAAAGACATCACAAGGGTTCAAATGGGCCATTTCCACACCACCTGTGGTAAATAATTCAATGTAAAGTGAGAACTCCTTTTGGATGCTCTTTACATTACAGATCTATTCAGTTTCTTTCTGATCATGTGGCAGCTGAAGCCCTCTAGGTCATGTCCCCCTCTGCTTTCATGACGTGAGCTCAGAAACGCGTGAATGAGAGAGTAAAGGTGAGAAAACAGAGGAGGGAGAGGACTGGAGGAGGATACAGGATAAAGCCAGTCATGCATGTTGTCTTCAATGTTCAATCTTACGGTTTGGCTACATTTTATCCCAAAGCTTAATTTAACATGAATATTCAGTGCGACGTCTTCACAGATGGCAACTGATGCAGCAAGCTGTGTAAATCTGTCTCATTTCAGACGTAACCATCTTTGCATCTCTGATTTGGCCTATGGTTATCCTGGTGTCACACAGATAGGTTAGGCTGGTCTAAGTCATTACATGAAATCAATACAACCAAATGCATCATTTACACAAACAGGACATCTCTGATCTGTACTCTCTGTGATGGTGCAGTGAGTGACAGTATAAAATGGTAATACGTTGTACTTTCATATATACCCTAGTACTGAACGCTTTATGTGCCATAAAATGACAAGTTAATTCAAACTGACATTTTCTATGTTTATCGTGCGGAAAAATAAACACTGAGTCTGAAAAACGTTTCACATTCTTGAAATCTGTCGTTTTGATTTTGGATTGTTGTCTGTTGTAAGTATCAAATAATGTCAGACCTGTGCCAGGCTCAGTTTTACAACAAACGGACGTCTTCAATGAATAAGTCTAAAGTTTCCTTTAGAAAAGTAAGGCAAGGAGTTACTCTATAGGACATGGATAGCTGAACTCTGAAACACTGGAAAAAGTTGGTAGGGTGAAGTCAGAGAGGTCAAGTTTAAAGTAGGATGATATAAGACTGAGTGTAGAAAGGGTGGAGGATTGCCAACATATTTTTGATTTTTTTTTGATTTTGATTCAATTTATTGTCATTGCACATGTACGAAGGTACAAGGCAACGAAATGTGACCTCTGCATTTAACCCATCCAGAGAGTAGTGAACACACGTACCCCCGGAGCAGTGGGCAGCTATCACTGCAGCGCCCGGGGAGCAAGTAGGGGTCAGGTGCCTTGCTCAAGGGCACCTCAGTTGTTACCCGCCGGCCCTGGGAATCGAACCGGCAACCTTCTGTTCACGAGTCCGACTCTCTAACCATTAGGCCACAACTGCCCTTAAAACCTAATATAAAACCTAATATAAAACCTAATATATAAAATCTAACAACAAAAAATGAGATGTTAATCTTTCATTCTTGCATTTATGTCAACCTGAATCAGGTTTTTTTTGTGTGTTTATTACTCTTCAGATGTCCGAGTATGTGGAGAGCATCCATTGTCTTTGTTTAAATAGATACTGCACAATGACCTAAATGCATGATAGGGTTAACGTGATATTTATTTTTATTCGTGACATATAAGTAAGTTAAGTAATCTTGGTTTACCTTTGATATTCGGTATTGCAACAATGTTAATATCATCTGGTCCTGTATATTGCGTTGGATAAAAGAAAAATTAATGATTAAATAATAAGTAAATAAATAATGAAAGTAAATAATAATTAAAGGGATACTTTACCCAAAAATTCTGTCATCATTTACTCCCCTTCGAGTTGTTCCAAATCTGTATAAATGTCTTTGTTCTGATGAACACAGAGAACGATATTTGGAAGAATGCTTATAACCAGACAGATTTTGCCCCCCGTTGACTACCATAGTAGGAAAAAATTCTTTATAATTTTTTTGTTCTGAGACATTTTGAAGAATTTAGGACAGCAAACAGTTCTGGGGCACTTTTGACTACCATTGTATTTTTTCCTACTATGGGAGTCAATGGGGGGCAAAATCTGTCTGGTTATAAGCATTCTTCCAATTATCTTTCTCTGTGTTCTTCAGAACAAAGAAGTTTATACAGATTTGGAACAACTCGAAAATGATCGAAATGATGACAGAATTTTTATTTTTGGGTGAAGTATCCCTTTAATGAATAAATGGTAAACTCTGTATTTTTTTAGACCTCTATTGAGACCCTGCGCTACAGGTGCACAGCCCCCCTGGGGGGGCCCTGAGATGGATCCAGGGGCCACAGATTTTGTGGCATTTTATGAAATATAGAAATTGATCATAGATTTTATGCAATCAAACATCAGAAAAATAAGACCACCAGGCAAAAGAATTGATGTTTCAGCATTGTATATCCAAATATGTTTTTGTTTAAATAAAAATGTTAAATTTAAGATTATAAGTCTTTATTTGGGGGGCCGCAAAGCGATGCACTCTACACAAAGGGGGCCTTACAACGAAAAAGTTTGAGAACCACTTCTCTAAGCAAACAAACAATCTACAACAATCATAAAACTTGAATTTAGTTTCAGCTTTCGTCTAAAGCCTTGCTATTACAGTAAATTAAGATCAGCCATTCTTCAACATTTTTTAACAAATATTTTATAAATATACAACACTTAAGTTAACTTAATTTTAGGTGTTTTCTGTACATGAAAGGACTACCAACTGTGTGGAGAATGTTCTGGTACAGCATTTTTATCCTATCGTCTATCTTTGCAGACCTTTGTCGGTATAAAAACCATGCAGTCTGTTTCCTCTGTAGATATAAATATCAGATTTACCGCCTGCATTTCCACTCGTACTCTCTGACCTCTCGACAAATGTTCACACCTACATAATCTGGGAAACAAAGTGCCAACCTGCACACAATATAAATCCTCTTGTTAGATGTGAGGGATGAATTAATGAGCATGAATACATCAAACAATCTTGAAATCCATCCGCCAATCACATCAAAACAAAATCACATCTATTCATACTTTTTACATTTCAATTTGTTAATACTTTTTATTTATTGTTTTCTAATGCAGAGAATTTCCGACGTACAACATTCCAAAACAGCTGGGCAGAGCGATGGACAAACCATTTTCCACTGAAACACAATCCACACCTCTGATTTAACATGCAATAATTTTAACCTGGCTGTTAGAGGTACGTAGAACTCTCAGCCAAACCAAACATCCTCAGAGCACATACAGAAACAATACAATAAAAGCAGCTCATTTTATATAAACGTTTGTATGTTTTAACTATATGTATAACTAAATAAAAACTTACTCCACCGGTTCAGTAAACTGTTCATATGCATCATCAAGAGGCGATGGTCTTCCTGAGACTGCTTCTAGAAAAGATCACACAAGTACATGAAACACCAAGGGAACCAATACAACCTAAATAAGAATAACTTTAATTTCATAACATACATAATTGCAAAAAAGTGAACATTTTTTTCAACATTTCCTAGCATTCTTCCCAAAAGCACGGTCAAATACACTGTTTATTTTAATATGCTAAATATAAGCACATTAAATGTAAATATATACAACTTAATAGTATCCGTTTTCGTCAAGTAAAACACGCATATCTAAATATTAAGGTAAAAACCCGCTTATCCTTTTTCTATTGATATACATCTAAAATAAACAACGATTATAAAACAGGGTAAGGTGTAATACTTACAAAACCATTGGTCTATCTCGATCTCTTTTTCTATCACACTTCTGCGACAATGTGTCTTTGATGCTGATGTTGATAGTACATCAAAGTATGTGTCCACGTTGTTGTGAAGGCGGACGCTCAGTCCAGTGCGCGTTCCCGCAACCTGTGACCTGCGCGCTACTGTGTGCTGCTGTACACAAGCACTGAACGCGCACACAGCTCAAGCCATTAAAAGTTTGATCAGTTGCTACATAAACACGCGAGTGTAAGTCTTCATGCACATCATATCCTGCACATATCTGCGCATACACACCTCACAAACCAATAGACACAGCTCGCAATCTTGCAGCGCCACCCACGCGCGACAGATTTTGCGCGTTTGATTTCCGTTTTTGCAAAACGTCGAAGGATAAGGAATTATGTAAATGGAATATTGTTTCTCAAAATATCCTACATATTTTAATTCCACGATCTTTCTAAATCAGATGGTACTTGTTAAGGAATATGAAGAGAAAATGAAGTTTACAGTAAGGACCCCAATGCCAAGAGAGGATTTAGGGAGACGTGATTGAGGATTTTATTGGTTTTATCTTTAGTGTCACAAAAACATCATATGACATGAAGTAAATGATAAATTTCTCATAATCTTGAGTTTTAAAATATACCCTTTATTTATGTTGTGAAAAGTGTATACACTTCCGAGACGCACGTACACGCCTGCACGGTAATCTGACGCCCCCTTGTGGTCAATCAGTGAAATGGTGAGTAACATTTAAAAATTCATAAAGGGTTAGTACACCAAAAGCTAAAATTCTATAATCATTTACGTACCCTCATCTAGGCCTTATTTCATATGTGGAACATAAAAAGAGATATTTAGGCACAATGTTGTTAGCTGCAACCAAAGTCCCCATAATGTTAATACAATACACACAAATAAGTATAGGCAACTTTAATTTATTCAAATAATTAACTGGATACAATATATAGAATGTTCAGCAGTGAGATCAGCAGATGTTGGAAAGAGTTCAAACATGCTTAAAAACAAACATGCTGTGTGAAATCAGGTGATAGTGATGGCATGCAGCTATGTAACATCCCTGTATACAGCCCTCTTAAAATGCCATCTTATGTGTGATGTGGGTGCAAACATTTATCGAGCCCTTTAAAGAAAAACTGGGCAGAAACTGTGAATATTTAAATATACTTAAATGTGATATTTAAATATACAGTACAGCATTCAATATAAACCTTTACAGTCTATCTATTCAACGCAATATGTGCAAGGTCAGTCTTTGAGAAAGTGGTGTAGACAGAAAACAAAAAATCAACTCCTCATTTGCAACAAAAGAAAATGGTTATGAAGGCCTCATCCTTCATTTAAAGTTTTCAATAAGCATGCGTCACATGGACTCCATCAATTAGACTTGTACTAAATAATCTAATATGCAAATTTAAATCTCCATATCTATATTCCTCTCCAATATTTTTTTTATATAATCTTAGTACACATTTATTTAAAAAGGGGGAAACGGTGCTCAGGTCCTGAATATATCATTTAAAGGTCTTCAAAATTAGTAAAAATGTCCAATATACTGGTCTTGTATAACCATCTTCTGTTCATCAGTGCACATGCATATTTATGTCAATAACACAGGTTTCCTTTAATTTTAAATATTAGACATCCAATATAACAAACACAAGACCAACCGACTGACAGTCCAAAACCGCACCATATACTTAGCTTTGTTATGCATAGCAATAGTATCTACACAAAAATTAAAATTTCAAAGTAAATAAAAGCTTACAAACCAACTAAACACTATCAAATACAGCAGTTTCACGTGCAGTAAAGAAAAAAAGTGAAAAAAACAAAACAAACGTATAGAGTTACGGTGAAACAACAACATACATTCAATCTATTTGTGCAGAAACTCTCTTGATACATGGAAGCATGAATCATGTTTTCAATTTCATAAGTGTCCAGCGGTGGAGAAGCACCAACACTGAGACAACAATGGCTAATTAGAGCAAACCAACAATCGTAGATTAAAAAACACAACAGATACATGACCATAGTGCACATTGAGAAAATCTCAACAGGGCTTTGGACTAGAACTGAGAATCGAGCTTAAACAAGTTACAATATTTTCTACCCTGTTTACAACATTTCATCTCCGATTCTACTTTATCTACAAATCTATCGTACCAAAAAACTCTACACGTGACTTATGCTACACTTACGAGTATGAAAATGTAAGGCATACATTTGTGTCCAAACAGACCGACTGACGAACATTGATTCCTTAAGTGAAAAGTCATGCATAGATTGCAGAAAATTATTGAAATTCTTCAAGAACCTTAGCGTATGTGTCTGATATAGAAATGTTGACAATCCACTCTGTTAATGACAACGTTTGAAATGCACTACTACGTTTTGGTAAATCTACATATGAAGTGAAAATACAGTGACTGTTGCCTGAAAAATCGACGCAATGCCCATTTTGGGCATTTTCTAAAGGTTACTTGTGCCCTAAGCAATTAACCTACAAGTTAAAAATATGAAAAACATGCTATGACCATAATTCCCTCATCTCTTAGATTTGGGCTTTGCTGTATTAAAAATAAAGAAATAGATAGGTTCAAGGTTTGGTCCCATCTACTATCTACAACGCAGACATTATAATACAAACAAAAAGCTCTGCAATGTAAGATACAAACACACACAAACAAACCTATCTGTATTTTCAGTTTTCACCCCGATTTATCTCCTTATCAATTTTAAAGAATTTAAAGGGAAAATATACACTTATTTAATAAATGTAACATTTCATACAAAGTTTGGGAAGCTTTTGTAGGACTGTGAAACCGAAAATCATTGCAGGTGGTCAGCTATTTCATCTTTTTCCAATTCATTACGTTAACCTGAAATTGTAAACACTGCAGTCAAGCTGCATGCGGACAAACCTAAGAAACTGTACAGTTCCTAAATTCTAAGAAATTCTTAGAATTTATACAACAGACTTTACAGTCCGTTTCACCTTCTGCCCGTTGCAGTGGCGCCCCCTAGCTGAAGTAGAGGAGTAAAACAGAGTCTCCATACCAGAGAGGAGTGTAAAGACAAGCAAACGCTCACACACAGAGAGAAAAGCAGGTCCTGAGAGACAGAGCAGAGACCTGGGCGGACAGATACAATGCATGCTGCTGAGGACCGTACAAATGCATGCATGGAGTGGGTGGGCACCCTCCACATCAACAACCCAGGGGAAAACAGGGCCGTTTGATTTCCGTCCATGCCCCGAGTTCCTATCCTTCCGGATGCCATAACTGGCCCCTCGCTGCGTTGCGAGTGAAACACCCACAAGTATCAGGAAAGAACTTCATCCTCGCCTACGAAGGGCAGGTCCATGCTCCGCATGCCTTCCTCGCTCTCTTGTTTCCTAGGAAACAGACAAAACGTGGTGTTTTAAAATAACTGCACATTCCAAGCGTGTCAACCTGTCTACAGCAATGCAGACTGTTGTTAAGTTGGGCTCGTACTGTTAGGCAGCTGGGAAAATGAAGTCAGCGCGGGGTGGGGGGGCTGACATGGCATTGCATCAGTCGTATGCTCGTATCTATGTCTTTGCGAGGGGGCTGGAAACTGCAGTTCAGCATGCAAACGTCTCCGGCAAACTAATTCGGTTGTTTGGAAGTCCTCGTAGAAATGACCATGGTCAGGCAAACCACTGGCCAGCCAATCAGGATGCTCCTCCTCATTAGCATTGAGAGGAAATTGCTGACATGCAGGACCTGGAAAACCCATCCTGAACTGGCCGTGAATTTATAGGACACACAAGTAGAGGTTGTGCTTAGTTTGTGTCATTTACAGGATGTAAAATATTGATGGATAAGATGCATAACCACATAATGCTTTCGGTCATTCTGACACATAGAAATAAAACTTCACCACAGTGAAGGAATCCAATGGGTGTTAGAAGTGACAAAAAGGAGAGAAAATAAAGTTTTAAATCACTCATATTAAAACAGACCAGGAGTGAGATCTGACTGAGGATAAGGGGAGAAGATGAGGAGTTTGAGAAGTTTGTCAAGTGGAGCGTTCCATGACATTTTGTTCATGAAATACCACAACCATCTGTTGTCTAGTTTTCAGTGTGGAGCGAAATAAAAGAACTGATCCTGCGAGCCTCCTATTTTTGACCAAACATGACATTCTGATCTGAAGTTTATAGATCAAATGATTTACACTTTTGAGTTCAAATCACCTAAATGTTTAGGTGACAGAAATAAATCATCCCATGCATCACCTGTCATTTTCCTTATTCCAGTAACTTACATATGAGCCTGGGGTTTTTTAAGTTCCCAAATTCTATGTAATTTTTGGGTAACAATCAAAACCACAACAGACAAAAATAGCAGAAAATTGAAAGAGTGTCAGAATGACCGATAATTCTTTTGTAGTGCAACCTCTGGACATGAACTCTGGTTCTGAATCTGTTGAAATAATAACATGCAAAATATAAATGCTTGATGAACAAAGTGTTATTTATAAAATGAAGTTTGTGTAGCTCAATACATACAGGAGGACTTTTAAGAGTTTTTAAATGTTTACATGCATAAAACACTTACTGTTTATTATATAACAAAGTGCAAGCTGAAACGCTTCTTCAACTCTGAGCCATTTGGATGAAAATTTCTCTTCATTTACAAAGCATGCTTAAAAACACCAAACCATTCATTTTAAGTGCAAACCATTCAAAATAGGCAAGACCATATTCTCCTACATATAATACGGGTGGAGGAGTGTGAACGGGTGAAGCACCAGGTCAGCAGAGCTTTACCTTTGGGTACTGAGATTGCGGCAGTTTTTCAAACTCCCTGCTCTCCCTTTTCTATAGGGCAGGAGAGATGCGAATACATGAGAATTCTTAGATCTAAGCGCTTCTAAAAAATAAGGCTAACAATAATCATAAGGGCTTACTAGACATTACAACAACCTCAAAAGGAATTTCTGGGTTAAAGTGTAACTTTGTCGATATATAAAGGGTTATATAAATAGTTCACCCAAAAAGGAAAATTTTGTCATCATTTACTCACCCTCTTGTCATTTCAAATCCGTATGACTTTCTTCCGCAGAACACAAAAAAAGATATTTTGAAGAACGTTGGTAACCAAACAACGGCGGTACCCATTCACTTCTATTCTATTTAACCCCCGTTTAATGTCGGTATGAACAATGTTTTCTCTGTGTTACCTCAAATGAAAAATTGTAGATGTTTATTTGTCACCAAAAGTCGGACATTGGGTAACAAATAAACTTGCATTTCGGTCCTGATATTGTGGATTAAAATGCTGTGCATTTACACTATCATCCTATCAACATTTAACACTACAGAGCGGGTTGAATATCTTCAAAGTTACACTTTAACAAAACGAATTGCGAAGTAGTAGTGTGGTATTTTCATGCTCCAATCAGACTACCAGCCGACTGACCAGTGAAACCACTGCAGAGGTCAAGACGTCTGTTGTAGTTAAAGCTTTCACCTAATGAGAAAGACTTACAATAGCATGTGTCCTGGTGCAGCGGGACTCCTGTCTTCCCTGCGGCCCCAATCAAACGGGTTCCCAAAAGAACGCTTGCGCAGCATAGTCCTTACCAAGATCTGCAGAAGAGCACACAGATAAAACATAAGCGACCGCTACACGCACAACCAACACAGCCACCAACAGGCATTGGTTTATAATCCATGCGAGTCATTATTTGGTTTAATAATTATTTTATAAGGTTATTAGTGTGGCATAAAGTACACATTCATAAAAAGAAAATGAGTGTAATAGGCCCCTAAGGGCCGGCATGCTCACCACGGTGGCCAGGCTGGGGATGTGCTTCACCGAGTTCTCCACTTCCTCCTCTGTCACTTCTATCAGGCTGCAGCAGTTGTCATCCTCCGGGGGGAGTGGCTCGGCACCGTGCCGCGTCACCCACGGGTGCACCTACAACAACAACAGAATTATTCCCGCTTTGATATTGAAAATTACCTCTATCTAGGCTTTGAGATCATCTATAAAAAGCTTTGGACTTGGTGATTTGTAACCTTGATTTGTGGCACCGTTATTCTGCTTTCAGGGTTCTTATCCAACATTTTGAGGAGGAGCTCCTTCAAGTCATCTGACATGTCTGCACTGTAATAAGGAGAAAAAAACTGTCAGGACTGTAAGAGCTGAGGAAGATCTTTGAAGGTCATGGGAAATACTCACTTCTCTGGAAATTCAACCGGCTGAGTCTTGATCTTCTGATGAAGGCTTAAAATACGCTCATCCATAAATGGACACTGTGACAAAATGACAGAGAGGGTGTCAAAAATCTTTTAATGTCAATCTGAACACAATTTGATTGAGCGCTGGTTTTAGAGAATTAAATCTTGGCTAATGCTTTACATTATTTCAACAAAAATATCAAAGTCAAAAACAGACGCGTACCACTCCAAAGATGAAACAATGTAAAGTGACTCCCATTGCCCATACATCCAGAGCCTATAATGCATAGAAATTCAATATAAAAAAAAAACACCACACAAATGTAAAGTATCTGTGTTCGAATCATACATTTTTAGAAGGTTCCGTAAACAATGACACTTCTATTTCAGAATATAACCAAGCTTTATTTTTCACTTTCACAGGTTTGGTAAATAGCTTTTGACCTTTCCAGAGAAGTTCTTGCGGGTCTCTGAGAGTGTTTCGGGGGCGAGGAATGCCGGCGTCCCAACTGTGCTGGTCAAGAGGGCATCAGCTCCTTCAAACTGGTTACTGACCCCAAAGTCAGCTATCTTAATGTGACCATCTTCACCCACGAGCAGGTTGGAAGGCTTGATGTCCCGATGAATTATTTTCTGATAATGTACTGTTGAGGAAGAAAAGCTGCTGTTATTCAATACATGCTGATTACTGTTCAATGACCATCTGATGGCAACTACACACAAAGCACGAACTCACAAAAAAATCTGATTGGCTGGCTTTAAAGGAACAGTTCACCCAAAAATGAAAATTCTGTCATCATTAACTCACCCTCGAGTTGTTCATTTCTTTGTTCCGTTTAACATAAATATAGATATTTGGAAAAATGCTTGTAACCAAACAGTTCTTGGCCACCATAGGCCCTTTTCACAATGACGTCACTTCCGCCTTTTCCCAAAGCAGTGTATCATAACATCCGTCTTGCAACAAACAAGAAGAAGAACTTCCGTTTTGCCGTCGCGCTGGAATTTAACAACAGTGGAAAAAAACTGACAGAACACGTATTCAAGTACTTATCCTAGCACCTTCGCTAACACAAAAAGAAAACAAAACACGTACCTTCATAATCAAACAGGTACTGTTCAACAAAGAATTTGTATCCTTTCTCTAGCTTTGATCTTGTCGTAGGCGAAAATTTGTCTGCAAGACCTTGTACATCATCTAGACGTATTGGTGGCAGATGTGCAAGGGACTTGGTAAACTCCATTCTGAGGCGCTAGCGGAAGAAAACTTCTTCTTCTTGAGTTTTACTGGCGGTTGGCAAACCAGCTTATAGTTGCGTTACCGCCACCTTATGAACTGGAGTGCTAGCGGAAGTAACGATACACTGCTTCGCGGCAGAACGGAAGATGCGTGACGTCATGTGAAAAGGGCGTATTGACTTCTATTGTAGGAAAAATATCTTTGCTCCGTTAACCACAAAAGAAGAAATTTTGAAGAATGTAGGAAAGCAAACAGTTCTGGGGCACTTTTGACTACCATTGTTTTTTTCCTACTATGGTAATCAATGGTGGTCAGTTGATAACATTCTTCCAAATATCTTTCTCTGTGTTCACCAGAACAAAGAAATGTATACAGATTTGGAACAACTTGAGGGTGAGTAAATGATGACAGAACTTTTATTTGTGGGTGAACTGTCCCTTTAACCACTTCTGAAGGTACTGATAGATTTTGTATTCGAAACAAAGTAGTGTTCTTTTAGAACCAGTAAAACCAAAAATCTGTTTGCTGTTCACTCATGCTAATAGTCAAAAGTGTAGCTATGCAAGACTAACGGGCACGATGCCATCAAGAAGATACAGCATCCTCTTTTCTATAGATGTACAAGCACATGTTGTCTTTAAACATCAATCACAAATATCGATCACACCCCCAAACGTCGGCTAAATTTTCCCACTCACGGTATTCCATTCCTCTCAGCAAATCCTGGAAGTAGAAGCGTGCTTGGTCCTCATCCAGGGGCTTATCAGTAGGAACCTCCATCACCGCTCTGCAAACACATGGGGAATGAGACACAGCTTCCCTAGCAGAGTGACACTAGCACAGCATGGGGCGGCGCTACAAACAGAAATAACACGCTTACTCACCCTCGCTTGACAAGCTCGAATACTGCAGAAGCAAACAGAGGAGTATTGTGAGTTACCTACCCGATTTCACATTTAGCATTAAAAAGAACAAATCGTGACTTTAGAATACCTGCCAAGAGAATAAGTATCTGGCCAGACTTACCCATGTACAGATGGTCCTCGCCTGGATCATCCAGAACCTGGAAAAACACCAAAATCCACTTTTTTATTTTCAGAAATAACACAATTTACCCTTAGAAATCTCATATTTCAATTCTTCTTTGACTAAGGCAGTCATTTAAAACACCTAAAAGTCAAGATAAATTATAGTGGGCTAAAATCTCTTATTTTTTAGAGACATACACAGGAGAGGTCGTAATAGCGCCGCCCTTTAGATGCATATAGGTAATACACCCACCTCCACAAGCTTGACCACATTAGGATGATCGAGTTTCTTGAGGATAGCGATCTCCTGGTAAACACGCTCCAAAGGCCCTTTGGGCTGAGGTGGACCCTCAGGGGCCAATTTTGCTCCGCGAGGAGGTGGTCTGCCTGTATAAACCGGCACAGAAATCACGTGTAAGCTTGAAGTACTTGACAGCTGATGAAACTGCGCCCCCAACCTCACACGCATAGACACTGTATCAAACCCCGCTGAGCGTTCCATCTGCTTTAAAGCGGACACTTACGCGGGAACCCGGCCTGTCTCATCAGCCGTTTCTTGGACAGCACTTTCATGGCCTGTGGAGAACAGTGAGAATGAAGGAGTGAAAGCAGATAGCCAGTATCATTTCTGTGGCTGGGTGACATATGCAACATTCTGCAATTGTACCAGAAAAACTGGGATCATACGCAAAAACATATAAAGGAAAAACTCATTTTGCCATAATTATTAAAGGAACAGTTCACCCAAAAATGTGTCATCATTTACTCACCCTCAAGTTGTTCCAAATCTGTATAAATTACTTTGTTTTGATGAACACAGAGAAAGATATTTGGAAGAATGCTTGTAACCAAACCGTTCTTGTCCACCAATAAAAAAATGCTTTATGCATTTTTTGTTCTGTTGAACACAAAGAAGATATTTTGAAGAATGTAGGAAAGCAAACCGTTCTGGGGCACTTTTGTCATTTTTCCTACAATGGTAGTCCATGGTGGCCAAGAACTGTTTGGTTGCAAGCATTCTTCCAAATATCTTTCTCTGTGTTCATCAGAACAAAGAAATTTATATAGACTTGGAACAACTCAAGGGTGAGTAAACGATGACAAGATTTTTAGTTTTGGGTAAACTGTCTCTTAACCAATGCCAATAATTTCAATATGGCCACCCATCAAGATTTTTTATAGATTAAAGGTCTGATCTGTATGTTTATCTATCAGTAATTACAAAAATACAGCAGTGCAATATGCAAAGCAATAGAAACATCTATGAAAATATCCATCCATCAGAAGACCAATCAGTGGCCATTAGGATCGTTGCCAAGGGTGACAAAGACACTTCTGAATCACATTATTTACGATAAAATTCGACTAATTGTTTTTCTGCACAAAGCCTGAGGTGTGTGTTTGCGTGTGAGAGAGAGATTATGACACCATGTTGCATCACTTACATAGTAGGTATTGTCATCCTCATTGTACGCCAGCTTGACAACTCCATAGGAGCCCTTCAGCAGGAAGACAAGGTGTGTCAGACGAGATTTAAATAGCAATGCAAACACACTGAGATATATGCAAAGATGCCGGGATACAGGAGCCTAAAGTGGGCATGCATTAGTGTTGTTCGATTAACTAGAGGACATGTAAATCAAAGCAGGCCAGTGGGCAACAGCCGGTCTAAGCTCCAAAGACAGGCGTAATTCTAGCTCTGTTCTCTCTCCGTCTCAAACTAACACAACTAGCACACAAACAGGTCCCAGCTGGGAGAGCAGATTGCCGTTCCAGCAGGGAATCCAACCCTCAGACACAGAGATGAGAGGAGAGCAGGAATCTCCCAAGCTGACAGCTTTCCCTGCCCTCGACACGAGATGAAGCTTAGTGGTACACCAACAGTGAAAACACAACTGCTCCTTTAATATCTGTATATATCTGAAAATGACTCACTTATTCCGACTGAAGGCACTTCAAAGAATATAATAGCACTACCAAGGTCCAATGCCCAAAACGACACAGTAAATCATTGCTTGCGCTCTTCAGGAGGAAATGATTTGTGTAAATAATAAATAAATAATTAACGCACCTTTCCGATCTCATCTTTCAGCTTGTACTGGTTGAGCTGCACGCAATCCTTAAAAAAAAGATGAAAACAACATCAAGCAAAGACATTGAGATATTGGGCTAACTTAGTACTGTGTGATGACAGAACACAGCCAATGCAAATTCGATTTTTTTATCAAGAATGATGCTTCCAACATGTGTATAAAATCAAAAGCACAAAAATACTAGAGGGAATATTTCGTGAGATTAAGCTAAGTGAGACGATTCGTTCTGATTTCACATTGGGACTAGTGGAAGAGAGCAGAAGCATCTAGGGGAACGATCTTGACAAGCGCTATTAAGGGAAGGTAATTGTTCCTGTCTTTCACCTTACCTTACATACACTGTCAACCTTGACTGTGCAGACTTGCAGAGAATGAAGAAAAATAAAAGTTCTTCTCAAAAGGATTTTCTGAACCATTCTCACACACTTCTCTTTATTATCTCAGGTCACAGTTTGATATGATTTTTGAGTCAATTATGGCACAATTATATAATATGACATAATTGTTAGGCACACTGGGAACAATGGTGTCGTTCAGACAAATGAGTTTTGAAAAACAGCTTCCGTTCAATTTTCTATCCTTTAAACTGAGATAATTTGTCACTTTTATTTTTGCTCCAAAAAGGGAGTTCCGTACACTTCAAAGAACACTAAACCCACGACTGTCAACTCTGGCCCCCTACCTGCAGGTCTGTAATGGAGACACGATGAGACTCCACGGTCGGTCTTCGAGGGAGGCGTGGAGATGAGTGCGGAGAGGTGATCGGCGAATAGGGCAGTGACGGGTAGATATAACGTCCGTTGAGCCCAGGTGAACCGCAGGGCGACGAAAGCGTCTGCGAGCGTTCCTGCAGCGAGAGCTTCCGGTCGGAAAGGCTGAGTCTTCCTCTGTGCTCCTGTGGTTCTGGGAAAAGTGCTACCGGACGGCCAACCGTGTGGGATAGAAGATCGCAGGAGGCCACGCGGAAGGGCGGAACCGGAATTGTCGATGTCGGTTCAGGTGTTTCCGAACTATCCATGTCCTCTACTTCCTCTTCCTCTCCGCCCTCCTGCCCAGAGCTACCGCTGGGCTCGTATTCCGTCACCACAATCATGGATTCCATCTCGAAGTTGCAGGGGCTCAGATGCTCGACTGGGGAAGGGAACGCGGCACAGCTCCGCAGCAGGTCGGGAAGTGGCTGATTGGGCAGCTGTACCGAGGGAAGGGGCAGAGCATGGCCGAGAGCGCTGGGGGGATCAGAAGAAGACCAGGAGGAGACACAGGGAAACATAGTGTCCTTCCCAAACACCTCCCAGTAGCCCCTCCATCAACAACTTTAAAGAAAAACAGATGAATGAGTTACGTGTCGAACAACGTGTGCAAAATATCAACAAACTGACATTCCAGACAAGAGCATTTTAAAGAAATCTAAGTAAATAAAACTAAAAAAAATCTAATTACATTTTTTTAAATTAAACAAGTACACAAAAGATTAGTTTTCAAAATTGTTTTCTTACCCCAATTCGCAATAAATATATATAAATAAACATAAATCGCAATGATTTATGATTTTATGTCAGGTCAGATTCTACGGGAAATAATTTTATGTTTCAAACAGAGATGGCGATAGAGAGCCAAAACAAATGGCAATGTGCATATAAAGCACAGAGAGGCACTGAGGATTCTATTTTAACTGCTTCATATGATTAGTAAGCATATTCAGCTCCCTAGTGCTTTTGCCAGAATTTTATTCATTGATTTAGTTCAGCTTTTAATACTGTCAGGGTTGACATTTTATTAGATTGATTATTAAAGCATGATACCAATGAGCACCTTGTGTTATGGATTAAGGACTTTTTAACTGATCATCCTTAAAGAGTCTCTGCTCAAGGTACCATGTTAGAAGAGGTTATTTTGAACAAGGGAGTGCCCCAAGGCTGTGTGTTGTCTCCTACATTATTTTCTATGTATATAAATGAAATGCAGATTCGTGAAAGTAATGTTACCCTACTCAAGTATGCATACAACATGGCTATGGTTGGTCTTATGGTCAGAGGATAGGAGGATTTAGAGAGGGCTTTTTTTTCGAGCATATAGACCGCCTTGGCATGGTGTGAGGAAAGCGCTCTGTCACTAAATGCTTTAAAAACCAAGGAACTCGTCAGCACAAGGGAAGGGCAACCTACATGTCAGCCGGTCATAATTGGGGGCCAACATGTTGAGTTTGTGAAGAGCTTCAAATATCTAGGGATTATCCTAGACTGTTGCTTCAATTTTTATGAGCACACAGTTTACATCAATAAGAAGGCAACCCAAAGATTGTTTCTTTTAAGGAAACTAAATAGTTTCAAGTAAAAGAATCCTGAGGATGGTATACACCAGTCTGTTGGAAAGTATTATTTCCTATAACATCACCTGCTGGTACGGGCATCTGGGGGCTAGGAGCAAAAATAAGCTCACAAGGATCATAAATACGGCCAGCAAGATCATTTTGGACCCTCAGAGGCAGCTAGTGGAACTGTACACAAATCAGACAAGGAGTAAAGCCTCACAAGTAGCTCAGGACCTCCTCCACCCTCTTCAACATGAATTTGAAAAACTTCCTTTAGGAAGACGGTACAGGGTGGGTGACCATAGCAACTAGTAATACTTTTAAGAAATCTTTTATTCCATCTGCCATTATTTTATTAAATAAATGACCCGTAACACAGTCTAAGCTATAGGGTTTCAGTTTTAGTCTAAAATTTAAAATCTACACACTTATTATGTTGTAGGTGTCTGTAATCCATGGGGCAAAAAGCTTTTGTATGTCTTGTGTGTTTGCTGTATTGGACTGTGTAGTTAAGGGTATTTGTGGTATATGTTATTGTGAGGCTGAAGATGAATTTCCACGTGTGGAGTGGACAATAAAGAGTTTCAAAGTTACAGACTACATTTTAAAAGATTTTCATAAAGTACGAGTGGGAAATACACAGAAACAATTTTTACAATTTGTTATTAAGAAATTACAATGTAAAAATGTCCTGATATGAGCATGTGACCTCCGCTTCTAGGAACAAATTCACAATTCTTCAAAATCTTTACAGCAAAGAACTGCAGTTTGTCCAAATGTCCCAAAAAACAGCTTACCTATATGAAATGAAACACAACAATACAGCTAATAAGCTTAGGAATAAGACGTTCTGAGCATTACTCAAGCAAAGTCTGCTCTGAACGATTGCTCCTCTAAGCCTCCATGGCCTTGATTTACATGCAAAGAGCTGTAATGTTTTTGGCAGACCACAAGCAGATTCTCTGAACATTGAAAACTCTCTGTGTGTGTGTGGGAGAGGTGTGGGTCTCACAGAAAGAGAGAAATATAAGCAGGTACAATGAATGAAAAACATTCATTACTCGGAGGGGTTCAGAAAGGAGAACTTGTGTGGGCTGGCCTCATTTCTCATCTCGCAATGACCAAGAATTAACGCCGCCTGCTTTCCCTTCAGTTCACTGTTGTTTGCTTTATCTGCAATCAAATCTCAACCCATGTTTTTGCTGTAATATCTTCTCAGGGCTTTGTCCTCCATGTGTTTCTCTGTCAAAACACCCACACGGCTGGAGGACGGTGTACTTTCGTTCAAGAACATGATGGGAATTAAACATATTTTTCTAAGTGTTCCTCATATTTCACCCCTACTGCATTCATTTTCCAAGCTGTTAGCTTCCCGAGTCATTCACTAACCCTATCAGAATAGGATAATAAAATCTAAGCTTTTCAAGGTAAAAATGTCCTTTTCAAACTGGTCACCTTCCCAAACTAAAGAACAAATTCACATAACTGGTGTGGCCTTCACGTCCTCACATTTCTCAACAAAAAGACAGCCCAGCTGAGCACAGAGATGCCAGGCTTGTCCAGCTCATTTGTCAGGTCCTGATGCTGGGATAACCATAAAAGAGAGTGCTAAAACACAGAACGGTGTGGTGCCATTATTGAGCACAAAATTTAAGCAGCTTTCCAAAACTCATGCAATGCATTAGGATCTATCTGAGCATCTACACACATAAAAATCAGAAAGCATCACATCCTCTTTTCAGAAACAGGAAATGCACGTTCGATGTGGGCAAGATGTGGGCCTGACCGCAATGGTGAGCTATTTTAGTCTGAGAGCATTTTCTGCACTCCTTGCTGACCTACTTCGATCCTTGATGGATTGCAAACCTAGTGTTTCTCCTCAAGGTGTCCAAATTACCAAACACACACGCGCATCATTTGTCATGCAGGCTTGGAGTCACATGCAAAAGATGTTTGGACCCCCACTGATACAAACAGATCTACACTTTTCCATCGCTGTGATACAACAACTCCACACAGCCCTTACCTGAGCTGACCTCTCATTAGAAAACTCAGGATGTTGTGAAGAGACCAATCCTACCTTAGAAATGAACACACGGGGTAGGGTTTAACACACACATCGGTTGCCTCTATTATGAAGCGACGCACAGGGCATCCGGAGGAAACAGTGTCCACAGAGGATTGACCATGTGGGACCATCTGGAGTGCAGTATTCTTTGAAACATTAGCTTTAATAGGAAAAATACGTACTACTAATCTGTGGCAAAAAAAAAAAAAAAAACACGACAAAAGGAAACGGAAATAACCTGTGCAGAGTGCACTGGCCTACTGATAACCACGGCAAACCATTTAAATCAGAAATGCATTTGCAATTAGAATCTATGGAGATTAAAATACATATATTCATATATTTTACAAGGGATAGTTCACCCAAAAATAACAATTCTGTCATCATTTATTCACCCTCATGTCATAAATTAAAACATGTATGTGTCTCTTTTGTCTGTGGAACACAAAAGAAGATATTTTGAGAAATGTTTTTGTGGTTTTATATTATCCATGCAATGGAAGTCAAAGGGGGCCAATGTTGACTGTTCTTCAAAACATATTTTGCATTCCGCGGAAAAAGAAAGTCATACAGGTTTGGAATAATAACATATGTAAATTATGAAAGATTTCCCTTTTTGGGTGAGCTATCCCTTTAAAAGAATTATAACATAACAAAAACGCTATTTAAGCTGAAACAACTGTTCCAAGTGCATTACTGTATACAATTATTAGTTGTTTATACAATCTGAGGGGAAGGTTAAAAATATAGTTTCTCAAGTAATGCCACAAATGCTGTCCACAGTCTGTACTGGTAACATTTGAAAGAACTTTTCTGTTTAATTTGATTGTGCCATTACTGCAGCTGGTTGTATCTGACCTATCCTCCATATGAAATGAAAATGAATATCATTTTCGTAAATATTATTAAACTGATTTTGAAAATAGCCAACTTCCTTCAGTTCAGTAGAAACAATCCCATAGCAAGACTTCAAATGATACTTTCCAGTGGGAGAGCCCTACAGGGACCTGCTCATGTCACTCACTTCAAACAAGGCACATTATTTCAGACCCAAACATCCAAGTAACATAAAAACACAAGTGAGCTGACACAGCATATCATCTGTTAATCATACACTGTGTCTGTCCCTCTAGTCTATGATTTTTACGCATTACAATTAAAACCTGAAGCCATTCTATTATGCATGCATCCCCATTCATTAAAGCCATTTGAATTACAATTACAACACATACTGGCTAGTTAGCCTACCTAGACAGCTTTTTTGGACATTCCAAGCATTCCTTTGATAAAATGTTGTCTAGGTAGGCATCTATTTAGGTTTTAAAAACCCAGCCACCTTTCTGGAAACAAACAAATGCGAATGATTTCCATTACAAATACCGTTTGTATAAACCATTAGATGTTTACCAGTAAAACCATTACAAAATTCCTTTGGGATCTTATTCTAGTGGGATTTAAAGGTGTCTATTGGTTCCCATCCGTCAAATACCATCCCACCAATAGAAGCCAACACATAACCAGTAAAAAGCCACTATTGAAGCCATTAGTTTCCATTAAAACCAATACAGCCCCCATTATTGCCATTAAATCCACTAGACTTTCTGCGATGGTTTCTATCGCTTTCTCAACCGGACAGGGACTTTAAAGATCCTACTTATCGGGTGTCAAAAAAGGTCAAATGAAAATGAATTGAGGATGCTGAATTCTTTAGTAACTTGTGACACCTTGTTTGCAAATGACTGTATGCTTTTATCACCCGTTTGACAATTTTATTGCGTATTTATTTAGATAAATACTGATACTAGATTGCAGATCGGCTTCTCGTTTGAATAATATTTTAGGGTTGGGTGTTATTTTGCTAAAGCTGGCTAACGCGTCTCTTACGAAACAGATGTTTGGAAAATCCAGCAGAGGATTAATAAAATCATCGTGATCGAGCGCGTTCACGCACGTCGCGTTATAGCGGTATATGAAGCGAGGGTTGTCTGCTTACCTGCGCCGTGTGTAAAATGCTGCTGCTGCTGCTGTTGTTGAGGGGTATGTTGTTAGCTCTGGGGCAGTAATGGTAGCCTCTGTATGATATGGTATGATGATGTGCATGCAGCGGGAGACGGAGTTGGATCCGCTGTGTGAGTGTGGCACCCCCTCACGGACAAAATAGGAGCTGCGTCTCGTGCTGATGATGATATATTAGACAAGATCGCCAAGAGCCAGTGCGGTGACCCCGAAAAGGGAAAAATGGGGCGTGTATGATAGAAATATGTGTATTTGATGTCCTTTTATTTCCTTAATAATAATTTTAAGTAAAGATCAAAATATGATTGAGTTATTGTCTCAGTAAAATTCCCTCTATGTAAAAAAGTGGGCTGTTTGCATGCAAACCAACTGTTTCATAAATGACTATACATAAACTTTTAAAACATGTAATGCTTTAAAAACTCTAAAATGTATGTAAATTCACATTTTGTACTGGCAGCTACTGTTCATAATGTGAGTAATACCTCTTGTTCTTGGAGCAAGTATTTACGTTCCAAATGTAGGCATTTATTGCATGGATCGAAGAATCTAACCAACTAGCTTCAGCAAGTTGGTTTCAGTACTTTTGAGAACTAGCCTAAAGTTTCTGTTCATTATCACAATTATTTTAAAGTTTAACTTTTTTAGCAATGCTTTAACAATAATTGAGCTCAATTTTTTCTGAAAATGTGTTTGACAAATAACAAAACAAATATAAAAAAAAACTATACTCACTAAGGACGTCTTTTTATCGCCCGCATATCATTTGTTTAACTTGCATAAAGAGAATTTATCCTTGCTAGTTGTTTTGTACAACTGAATCCAAAGACAAAAAAAAAACATACGACTCCACTGGTGAAGTTTATATATATTTAAGAACAGACTGAGCAGTATGAATTGGAACTCAAAATAGGAAAGCAACAAGAAAGACACTGATAGGTAAACAACTCAGTTTATTACATAAGAAACCAAAACCTCCTCAGGAAAAAAAACAAACCATCAAGAAGCATGTGATAAGACACACCCAAATAAAAAAAAACATTCAATGAGAAAAAAAACCTATACACAATAAATCAGGATTCACATTATCGTCTCTTCTGGAAAATATTTCCTCTTCCTCCCGGTCCTCCTCGTCCGCGGCCCCTTGCTGCGACTGTAAAAGAAAGACAACAACTTAGCGTTCTCATTTTACACTTTTACTTTTCACATGATTTTTTTCTTGATGCATTTAGCTTCTTGAAATACAACCAGTGATTCAAGCAAAGGATTAAGAAGGGCTAAAAGACATCCTGTTTTCTATTGTAATGTAATCCCTCTATGTTTTCTTTATAACAGTCCTTAAAATAAAATTATGCATGTGCTGCTTCAACAGTAATCTAAAACATCTGCAACTATCTATATTTTTAAAGCTAAAGAATATCAGAATAATCTTAAAGCCTTAAAACCGGGTCACTGCAATGATGTCACAGCCAACATATTAAGGGTGCCCGTTTACTGACCTTGAGCTTTGAGAATAGCAGCTTTGCCTCTTCCGGCTCCTGCAGCTTGATTTTTGTTTTTCATGCTCTTCAACATAGGGGCATTTTTCAACATGTCAGGGAGAATCAGGAAGCGTATTTTGCTGCCGCGTATGTACACCTGCTCGAGCTGGGACACTCTGCCATCTCGATAGGTCACTGTAATGTTTGACATCTGATTCACACACACACACACACACACACACACACACACACACACACACACACACACACACAAATGTTAGCAAGACTTACTGCAAAAGCACACAATTTATTTTAATATATAATACAGATGGGTGCAAATGCACACATGTAAGGCTTCGAAAATGACTACAAAAAATATATATAAAAAAGGCACTCATTCACATAATGCAAAATTGGTACATTTGCATCAGAATACACAAGGAACACTGAGATTTTAATGGTAGCTGTAACATCCAAGCAGCATGTTGAATAAACTTTTCTGTTCCAGAAACCAAACAAATAATACCTGGCAGTTCATATTATCTTCTGCTTCAATCAGTTTCCCTCTGTACACTTCACCCGTGGTTGTTTCACAGGTCACGATGTGACCCTCGGCTTCATGCAGAACTTTGATAGGGACACCAATAGACATCTTTTATCTGCTAAGGAGAAGTAGAACAGGTTTAATAATTAAATTAGGTTAAATAAATATACATATTTTTTTAACCATACGAGACATGTAAAACCTTGTGCATTAACATAACTAATATGGGTCATTTTTGTATGTTTTTTATTTGAACAGAAAACGAAGAACGGAAAGCATACTAGATGAAAAACCAAATGACCATGTTTAATGGTCAGTTTAGGACCAAAATGACCCCGCTTTCACTTCTAGGGCGGTAGCCCTTCTCGCTCTCTTTTTTATATATTACGTTAAATAAATAAAATTAAGACCATTAAGATACAGAATTACATTATGTAGTGTGTTTTGGGCCTATGGACGTTAACGTTACATCCTACCAACACATACAGACCCACAGAGAACATTATAGCTTCCATTTAACGTTAAATCAAATACAATTTCAATTACAACCATCAAATCCATTATAATTCCAGTGATATTTTCGTGATATCACCGTTTAAGTTCGTTTAACCCGATTTCAAAACTAATTCTAAACACCCACATTTAACAAGTATCTGCATTTAAAGGAGTTGGAACGAAACAAGCAGTTAGCAATGAATGACTGAGCTAAAGTTAGCATCTCCGCTAACCAAGCCAGTACTACAAAATTATTGCGTTGACGGTCAAATAATTCAATAATTTAAGTATGTTTCTAGTAAAAAAGCATTACAATACCTTTGAAAGAACAGCTTTGAGAAAATCCTTGGCGTTTACAAGAAGCGGCGTTGAACAACGTGAGTATTTGCGACGTTTTCCCGCTCCCACAATGCAGCTGAATACGGAAGTCCCGCCCCTTCCTGAACGCCTGATGCATGATGGGAGTTGATGTCCAGTGTCATTAGCGATGCAGGTCAACGTGAACAAGCAGATGTTTCACACAACACAACACACAGTAGCTACAGAAGAGGGCAGTGTTGATTTGACTACATGGATAGTGTCCAAAGGATTGACATTCAACTGAATATTTCTAATGAAACATTAAAAAAAAATATTTTTAACAAATGTTAAGCCAATTTATTTTGGTATTTCTAAGCATCGCTTTTCCTCTTTGTCTGTATTGTTTCCAGAACAAAAGACCACGTAAATAAAAATGGTTGTAATAGCATCGTCTTTAAAATAAAGCCTTTTGTTATAATTTGTTATTTTATTTTTGGAAACAATCATTTTCCAAGCCAATCTTGCTGTGACCTAAAACTGACCTCATGTGAGTGACTTTGTTTTGAGGATTTTTCACCTGCTGACTACACAAGAGCAAAAATACTTCAATTTAAGCAATTACAGTCACAATACACGGTAACTCTCAACAATGTCTTCAAATCTCGTTTTACCAGCCGATTGAACCTGCCAACAGTCACTGATCTATGTGACACACTAACAGTCTGGTACCGTCACTCCTGTCTGATTTACACCAGACAAGCATCCGTGATGAAAGGCTATAAATCAGCGCGTGCCTTTAGACTTGGTGTCGTAAAGGGTATTTGTCTCATTTAAAAATGATGCTCTCAACACAGAGAAAATATCACCTTATCACTGTTGAAATTGCAGACATTTCTTAACTAGAAACCAACAAACCAGATGATTTAACTCATAATCTCACCAAAACACATTCCAGATTCTGTTAAGAGAACTTACTGGAAAATATTTTAATAAAGCCATATTAGTCATTAGTCATAGTCTGCTTAACACTGTTTCACAAAATGTGTGTTCTTCCTTTTAGGTTTGCTATTTATGTTTTGTATGACGATTATCGACACTGGCTAGTATTTCAGTAAAAATAAACATGACATTTCTGTGTTGAATGGGACTTTGTTAACATGTCTTGCATTTCCACAAGCTAATGTCTGCATCTAAAACTATATACAGTATTTATATAGGCTAAACTACTGTAAGTTACCAAGTATTTGATCATTATTATAAAGGCCACTGTAATAACCTACATGGACTACTTCTGCTTTCAGAAAAAAAACAATGAAAAGAAATACCATACCCTTTACAATTCTAGCCAATTGAAAAAATCTTTACATTCACAGACGTTGTTAGACAGATGTTTTGCGTCAGCTACTCTAAAATCCCTCCGCTTAGGCCAAATATAGATTCAATGTTGATCAAGGCTATAAAAAACAAAAACATTTTCTAAGAAAGCTTTTAGTCATCTCACTTGTTCCATTTGTATGAATGGTCACTTGTGTCTAGACTCACACATTCTATAAACAGACCTGTTCTGCGTGCCCAGAAATATCGACTCCTGGACCGTGTGTTCATTGTATCACATAATGGCATGAGGGTTGTCGTAATGCAGGTCTTGCTCACCCTAGAGGTTTTTAATGAGGAAAAAGAAAGTGTAATGGTACAGTTCACAGTATCATCAAATGTCCCTTCATTTGATTTCCATTGCATTAGGATGGCCGCTGGTGTCAACTGTCTCTCGATAAACACAATCACAGCTGCTTTGTGTGGGAGTCTGTATATGTGCATTTGTTTTGTGTATCAAAGGAATGGACTACACAGCCCCCTCCTATATCCTTTTAAAATCTTATGATCCATAATCATTATGTTGTGTTCAGTGTTGGGTGTAACTAGTTACTAAGTAATTAGTTACTGTAATATAATTACTTTTCCCTTGAAAAAGTAAAGTAAGGGATTACTCTTATTTTTTCTGTAATTTAATTACAGTTACTTCTGATGTAATTAAACTAAATACTTTGTGTAATATGTGTGTGTGCAGAAGAGGAATTGACATCAAAATTCAAAGTCTAACTTTAAAATCCGTGCTTTAATGTATAATTCTCACATTTGTAATTACTAATAATACTTTATGTAGTTTAATATTATTTATTTGAATGAATGAAAAGAGCCGTTTCATGTCTATCCTTGAATCACTTAACTCATCAAGGTTGATGTAGGATATAGAAAGTAATTAGTAATAAGTAATTAAATACTTTTTGAAGAGAGTAACTTGTACAGTAATCTAATTACATTATCGAATGTGTAATAAGTAACTAGTAATTAATTACTTTTTCAGAGTAACTTACCCAACACTGGTTGTGTTGTAGAATACAGTAAAAAAATCTATGATCAATGATTGTGTGTCTGTTAAATAGTATTCGTCACTTGGTGTTTATACTTCATTCTAGGAAATTCAATCATTATATTGAGCATTAAAGTCCACTTTATTGATTTTTGGTGTTTTTGAGCAGTGTATAGCTTAAACTAGTGGTTTTAGGGATGCATGTTATCATCATCAACTATTATAAATATTTAGCTTTTAATTACATACAGTCCTTCATTTGTGGCCGTTTTGGCTTTGTGTTTTTGTTTAGCACATTTTAAAACTTTTAACCCATGCTTACAATCAATGCTGCACAATTATGTTTGATCAATTTTGAAGCACTATACAGATGTGTATCAAATGTACAGTACATTATGTTTGCAAAACCCAACTTCGATTTAGACATTCTAACTAAACAGAAAGATGATACATCTTTTAAACGTGCCACACACAAGGTCTTTTATGGCATGGTAATAATAGAGCTGAATTCCCCAGAATATTGATTCTATTTATCTGGCCTCTCCCTCTGTGACCAGGAACAATGCACTATTAAACTGCTTGGAAACCTAAGCTTTAAAAATGTTCTACAATGTCAGCACGTAACGTCGTTTAAGAGGTAAGAAAACTAGGAACACTATTGGCGCTGTCCAAAATGGGAATAGAAAATCCTGGAATTCCTGTTTGGAAATTATTCTTCCCACAGGAGCAGTATAGAATCAGAATCAGAAAGAGCTTTATTGCCAAGTATGTTTGCACATACAAGGAATTTGTTTTGGTGACAGGAGCATCAAGAACACAGAAACAGCAACAACAGTACACAGAGATCATAACACAATAGAATACAGTACACAATCATTTAAATAAGGGCCTATGGGTATAACAAAATTAAGAAATACAATACAATAAAATAAACCTACATATATCATCATTTTGTATAAGTACATATATCATCATTTTGGATCAGAGTTTGCCAGTCATGACCCTGGGATAGTCCTGTAACGTGGGTAAACCACATAACTCACACAACAACTGACACATATTTTTAATGATCACTAACTAGATTTGAAGTAAGACAAGCCTCTGTTGGCAAAAATGTGAAACAGGGAGGACTGCTTCTTTTTTTTGGAATAAAGAACGTTTGAGTCATGATACTTGTGTGAGATCGGATGGGCTGCTTGTTTTTGTGGGTAACAGACACCTGATATGTACATTAGTTATAGCATTGCAGTCTTTTACAGTCATGACTTCTACATGGTCTCTGATGGAGGGTTTTTCATTCCCACTCTGTCCTGAGAAAACATGCTTTGAATTGTCAGGAAAGGAATGTTCAACTGAGTGATGTCCATTTAAACCGTAACCTAAATCTTGGAATTCTGTTTGTGACCTCATTTGCCTGATATTCAAGGGTATTTCCTTTGTAATTCCAAAGTCATTGCAGGAAATCACGCTGTGGATGGGACTGGTCTCCAAAACATATCCATTTGACATTGTACTAGTGTCAATCACGCTGACCCCAGCCGAAGACCCAACCATGCCGCCGTTACTGTTACCATTAGACAGTCTGTTTTCATTCCCTAGAAAATGCTGTCGGATGATCCTTCTGAAAGTATGCCTAAAGTCACGTAATCGGTAGGCGTAAATAAACGGGTTTACAACCGAATTGGCGTGTGAAAGCATGATGGCCAGGTACATGACCCACTCCTGCGGGCGGTCGCACTGTGGGCAGAACAGCGTGAAACAGTTAATGATGTGTAACGGGAGCCAACAGATAGCGAAGAGACCCACTATGATAGCGAGGGACTTGGCTGCGTGGACCTCCCTCTGCAGCCTGGACCGTGAAGAGGACCCCTCCCCTTGGGCGTGCCATTGCACGTGCACCAGCTTCTGCTCCATCTGTCTGAGCTGGCGACGGGCGGCCATGAAGATCCGCACGTAGATGGCCAGCATGACTAACAGGGGCATCAGGACACAGCCGAAAAAGTTGAAGTAAACCATGTAACCCATGGTGACCACGTTCTCGAACATGCACTCGGTCATACCTTGATGACAGGAACTGTTGTTGTTTGTGGCCACACGTCTGTTCCAGCCCAGCATGGGAGTCAAACCGATAACCACTGAAAGTGTCCAACATACTGCGATGATGCCTTTAGCTCTTTGGCCTGTGACAAGGCTATTGTACCTTAAAAAGACACATAAAAATAGATATAAGAAGCAGGAAATTAAAGAAATATAGAAGGAAGTATGCAATGGGGCTCTGTGGTGATAAGGATGTCTAGTTTGGTCACAAATTGAAACATCTGCCTTAAGAAATAAGGCTCTTATGACATAAGGCTCTTTTGTATTGTTCTGTTTGCAAAAAAAATACTGTTAGCGACAATTTTTTCTGACATCCACACTAGCATGTCCTGACATGGCATGCTAAGTTCATGCACACTCATGGGAAATATCCATTGTTTAGGGGTTATCCATTGTTAAAGTATAAAATACCAGGATATTCGCTAAAAAGCATATTTCACCTGTATTGTAATTTATGTCAAAAGATTTACCGTGTTATTTTATAAAATTTTAATTATTAGAAATGAAAACTACACATTTATTCTTGTCATATAGAACAATTATATTACATTATTTTATTTATGCTATACTAAAAAGTGTTAAATAAAACAGTTGACTTTTAATTTTGTTACATTAATTATTATTAGTTTCATACAGGCTGTTCAGGGGTAAGTGATGCTTAGACTTGTTTTAATAATTTAGTCACCATCTGCCAGCAGAATATTTAAAGGGATAGTAATTCTGTCAAAATTTACCCCCCCCCTGTCATTTCAAACCTGTATGACTTTCTTTCTTCTGCAGAACACAAAAGAATATATTTTGAAGAATGTTGCTAACCAAACAACAGTGGTACTCATAGAGTTGCATTGGTTTTGTGTTCATACAATAGAAAGGAATGGGAACCGCCAATGTTCGGTTACAAACATTCTTTAAAATATTTTCTTTTGTGTTCTGCGGAAGAAAAAAGTCATACAAGTTTGAAACGTAAGTGGGTATAAAAAATCTACAAAATCCCCACATTATGCATTTAATTATAACATGTACATCACATTCTGATCATAATACACATTAGAATGATGTAAAAACCAGTGCGCAAAAAAAATACATTTACTAAATATCATTTGTGCACATCAGGTATGGTACATTTACACATACAATAATTGTATCAGAATCGACTGTATCAAATCAATATTAGTCAACTACAGGGGAAGGATATCAGAAAATTGTGTTGATTTCTAAACCTCAAATCCGTTTTGTAAACAACCAATATCTTGCAATTTCTGTCTGATACAATCTCATATTTCAAACACCAGACACTTGCCAAGAGCAACAGTTGGAAATGCTGGTCAACTGTTCCAAAAGTCCACGTGCCAACTGAGAACAACAGTGGCTGCTTCATTAAACCCACAGGACTTACTGGGCTCCAGTACTACTGGTAACTCATTCACACGCCCCCCGCGGCTGGAAGCCGGCAGACCTTATGCAATCACCACCTGTTGGGGCTTTCTCACTGATGTACATCACAGTGCTGCGGGGTGGCTCAATCTACACCACGAACCGAACATGCATCACGCCCTGCATGCAGGCGGGTGATGAAGTCCCACACCTTTCAGAATCCCAAAAGTGCTGCCGAGCACTGCTGGGAAAGAGCATTCTGGAATAATCATTAGTTGATTTGGAGTGCAACATCGTGTGAATGTAGAACCCCATTAGTGCATTTACTTTAACATCTTGAGTAAGTGAAGTTTAAGTGCAATCTGAACCAAAATTTGCAGCGATCGCGAGCGTCTCTCTGCACGATTTGTGCTGCAGACACGAATGACCTCAAGATCTTGTTGAAAAGAGGTGTGGTCCATTGAATGCAATTGAAGGCAGGATCCGAACCATATCAAGTTACCATCCGATAAGACAATCTGCAGAAGCCTCTGTCGACTTGGACCATTAAGAAACCCAATAAGCAACCGCACGGAACACCAAACCATCATGGAGGTGAATTTAGCAAGAGCGCCACTCACAATTTCTTTAGAAAATGCAAAACCTTATGCCGTATGTGTATGTCACTGTATGCGCTGTTGTCTCAGATGGTGTATTGATTATTCATATGGCTGTCCTGTAATTAACTATTCCTGAACATGATTCCTATTTACTGCAAAGAACGAGCAATTAAATGAGAAACTACGCATGTCTGAGGAAATTGCAGTGCACATTGGGCCTATTATCAAGTCATTATCGGAAGAAAAGTGAGCCACTCAGGCTACGAGCCCTTAATGTCCCCTATAGATCTGAAGAACACGAAGTACACATGTACATACACAGTACAACACACTCACGGAATACAAATGCACATAGATTTTTTATATCCTGTTATTTTCAAAGAACTGGTTGATCCCGTTTACAAACTGAGCGCTTTGTTCAGGATTTGACTAATCTGATTCTCATGTTCAGTTCACTGACTCAAATCGGGAGATGTTCAGTGATCAGCAGCAAACATTTTGGCCTGTTCTGCACCCAAAGATGTTGTAAGACTGGCATTAACCTACATAGATTCAAAATACTATCTATTAATTGGTCAATTGGTTATTTTTGAATAAATAAACTGATCCCACCCACCTCAATGGAATCTTGATGGCGATGTACCGATCCACAGCAATGGCCAGCAGGCTGAAGATGGAGCTCTGGGTGAGCACCAGCACAAAGCATGCGATGAAGAGACATCCATGAAAATGGCTGCAGAAGCCCGTGCTGATGGTAACGGCGAACGGAATGGCCAGGAGCCCCACGGCGATGTCCGCCACGGCCAGCGACACCACAAAGAAGTTGGTGATGCTCTGAAGGTTGCTGTTGAGCCAGACGGCCCAACACACTAGAACATTTCCTGCGACGGCCAAAACCGCAATCAGCAGCTCGAGAACAATATAGACGAGAGAAGACATGGTGCCATCAACCAGTGTGAATGGACATCCTCGGGGACACGCATAGTTGTGCTCCCGATAATTGCTTGGTGAGACTTTGCTCTGCCACTCGATAATAGGAGTGAGAAAGAACCAATCCAGCCAATCCCTTCTTCTAAGCAAATGTTGCTTTTCTGTGGAGAGGGCAGGAGGACGGGTCCTGGTGCCAGCAGTTAAACCACTTTTGAGGTCACCGAGGGCCACTTCAAGGTCAGCAATGATACCCCAGCTTGAACGTTGATTTACCGGTTCACCGGCCTGTCCCTTAGGTCTAGCTCAGCGCGGGCTTCCAAAGTCTTACAGGAAACAGTTGCTGGAATACGCGGAAGAGTTACAGTAGACTTTTGCCGGGACGTCTTGCCCTGCAGAGAAAACAATCATATCGCACAATAAAAGATCAACGTCTTTGGGTCACAAAAGCAATCCATCACGAAAACAGGAGGTCTGTTTCCATCAAAAGACGACAGGCAACTTCCAACAATAAGGTTTTATTTTAAGAAGGACTCCACAAATACAAATGAAATATTTGTGCATGTCTGCTATTTATCACAAGACCGCGCCGGCACTTCCTCCAGCGATTTCTAGGATGTGTACGGTTGAACTTTGCTATTATTGGCTAAGTAGAACAAGTGTTCTTTTATATACATTCTTATGATTCTTCTTTTATGCTTATGTAATTTTTTCCCACAAATGTCAATTATTACAAGTAGTTTCTTGTAACTAATCAATGCTTTAAGGTTTAAATGTGTTGCGGAAAGTGTTAAGAGTGTTTTTCTGGATGTTGGTGTAATTAAATCAGTTTGGCAATCTTCTTGCCCTTTTGGATCTTTAATTGTCATTTACTATCAAGAGAAAACTGAGAAACTGGACCAAACCTTCCAGGGCAGACCACACTATCTTGTATTTTTTAGAGATTGCTTATCTTTTAGTTTCAGCCTGTTTGATCAGGCAGAAAAATGTGATGATTAAAGCCACAGTCACTCTTTCTGTTACGTTGTTGCTGAGTGCTTTTTATAGCATGGTGTTACTCTGGTGAGGCAGTTGACTCAAGCGGTCTAGTGACAAGCTGTTTCCATCACTCATTACATTTTTAACACCTTTGCATCTACAAGTGCCATTGTATGAAACACTTCCTGCATGCAAGAGCTTTGGTTAAACCGTTATGAATTACTGTAATATTGTACACGTGATGTCTGGCCCTTCATGGCATGCATGGAAAAAGTGTGTGTGCATCTGTGAGTGTGTGTCTGGGTGTGGAAATATTGCATTTGACAGATGCTCAAGCAGACATGTTCTCTCTTCAAAAAGAGGAAGTGATGCAGAGGGTTAGAGCACTATGATAATTAAACGTATATACAGTAAATATTAGTATTAATGAACCTTTATAAGAGTTGTAAAAAACAAAACACTATTTAGCTTTCTTATAGCCTTCATCTAATCCTATAAGGCAGTCTTTACAAAGTTATCAAGTTCCATAAATTCTAGTGATTTGGATATGTTTGTCTGATAACGTTTCATCACATATCAAGGTGACTTCATCAGAAGATACTTGGATGAGTGGATAAACATCTAGATTAAAACAAAAACACAACAAGGGTCTAGAATATCGTCACTGTCCTCCTGAACCTTGTATGTCCAAATTTTCAGTTTTTCTGGAAATTAACACGTTGTTGTCAAAATTGACAAGCACTTTTTAGTACTTGCTATTGATATTCGCAAACGTGACAAACGTAAAGTGACAAACGTAAAGTGTGACTAATAATTATGCTTCATGGCAACAACAAAAAATAATCACAGAATATGGAGGTACGATGTATTTTTTATAAACAGCTACACTTCAAAACAACTTGCAGCATACATTATATACATTAGTGGCAGAAGTGTTTTAAAAACTATAACTACAGTATGTCCTAATATAGATGAAGATTTGTTAAATATGCAATTAAATATTTTAAAATGTAGTCAAATGTAGGCTAGTACAGTATATGTACATACATTTTTGCACATTGTCAAGCGTTGTGAAAAAACAAAAACTTATAAGTATAGAGCCTACAAGTAGTCATACAAGTCATAAAATACAAGTATATACTAATAACTATAAGATGAAACTTTATACGTCACAGCTGTGGCCAATGCGGTCATTGGTTGACATGTCATGCGAACTCTTCGCACCGTAACAACAGCACACAAAAAAAGTTTGAAGGTGACATTAATATTAAACTATCTCTAAACTTTGAGTCAGACCACAAACATTAGACGTAAACGAGCAGACAAAGGCAAAGCAATGTAAAAAAGTATTATTGCTCACCTGAGCTGTGGGTTATCCTCACGCATCCCATCGCTGATGTATTTATAAACGCAAAACTTGTTAAAACGTATACCTGCATCCTAAGTTGGTCAAAAACCAAATCATGCAAAATGCTCTTAAAACTCTGACCGAGTAAAATAAACAACTACACACTGCTTGTGTTTTGGGTAGAGTCGACTCTTCTCTCTGTGCTGCTGTGGAGTTGCGCTGGTCCCTTTCATAGGCGGGAGCGCGCGCTTTCACAGAAACGCACATGCGCCCGCCCTGACAGAAGCTCACGCGCGAGGGAGAGAGAGCGAGTTTCTGTGCTTTGAACTGTAGCTTCCCAAAGTACATTCAATACGATCTTCCCCTCCTTATAAAAGCTGATGACTTTGAAATATTTTGGATTATAATTTCATCATACTGTTCCAGAAATAGTTTACTATCATCCCTTACGATAAATTACCATACAAAATATCAGTCAAACAAGCAGCTAATATTATCGCCACCACAGACAACCAAACACATCAATATATATATTTATAAGATCACATTGAAAACCAAATGAAATTAATAAATGTGCCCTTTAATGGCTTAAAATAATTAACTAGTTAAGCTAAATGAAAATACAATCATCTATATCCATGTGTATTTCTTTAGTGTGGTTGTCTGTTACTGTATGTGTGTGCGCTCGAGCACGTGCATTCTCCGCTCTGCCGCGCACTCCCGTCATTTAAAAATTAACGGTCATTTCGTTTTACTTCACCGACTAACACATTAGTTTAGCGGTTTATTTATTTTAATTTTTTATTTAAAACCATACAGATTTGAGAGTAGACTTATATTTTCGTGATTTTCGATTGATTTGACACATCTAAATCAACAGACCGTGATGAAAGGACTGAAACTCAGGGCTTTTGATTGTTATATCTAAAGACGGAGCTGCGCTATACTTCTGTGGTGAGACAAGAATATTGTTAGCCTGAAGATAATTAAATGTTTATTCTTCTGTCAATAAAAATCTGCTTTAAATAATGTGTTGAAGTCATTGGTTATTTTATTTCGATATCTATAATGTCTGATGTTGAGGTAGGCCTACACACAGTGTGGTTTTATTAGAAATTATATACTGTGCTGTTTAAATCGAAAATTAGGCTACTTCAGTGATGAAAAAGGAATTATTAGGCTAAAAGAATAATCTAATGCATTGATTTCATCCTCCATATTGTGTGGGATGATGTATTTTACTTATTTTAATTAGATTAACGTTAGACAAGCGATGGATAAAAACACAGCATGGATATATTCATTACTGACGTGTAAACGGACCGAGATAAATATTTTAGGCTAACGTTCTGGGAACGTTCCCCTAACGTTAGTTTCTGGTTCCCAGAAAGTTTTTTAAGGTTTGTTTTTGGTTATCTTTACGGAATTAAAACGTTAGTTTCATGGTTTTTATAACGTTAGGGTTACGTTCCTCTAACGTTAGTTTTTGGTTCCCAGAACGTTATGGGAACCAGAAACTAACGTTCTATTAACGTAAAGAAAACTTTCCTGGAGAACCAAAAACGAACCTTAGAAAATAACGTTCTGGGAACCAAAAACTAACGTTAGGGGAACGTTCTGGGAACCAAAAACTAACGTTAGGGGAACGTTCTGGGAACCAAAAACTAACGTTAGGGGAACGTTCAGGGAACCAAAAATTGTTAGCTGGGTATATATATATATATATATATATATACAGTATATATGTATATATATTTATAAGATAAATAAAATGTAATATTGGTTACACTTTCGCTAATTAACCATGATACATTTTCCTAAATTAAAATAAGATTACAACAGTATTTTAGAAACATGTTTAAGCACGTACAGGCTGGATGCAATATATTTTAATCTGGCTTCTGACCTTTCCAAAACTAGATTGTGTTTTACAGGCGATTTTTAACGTATAGTGTCTGTTTATTTATTTATTTTTTTGTGGCTTATTTATTAAAACAAAAAAGAATCCACTGTAAAACGAAAGTTTTGAGATGGTACTTGCAGCACAATTATAGCACATGAGAAGATAATAAGGAAGTGGGGGGGGATCTGGTATAGGTTCCGCGAGGCTGTGTGGTTTCTCACGTAGGCCTACAACAGTTTAAATATCCTGTTTCACCTCAGGGCCACGTGAAGATAAATGTAGGTAATCGGCAATTCAGAGGCTGATGTGCAGCCAAGGACTTCATTAAAGCATGTAGCACACACACCAAACTGTAATGTCATTTCTAAACATTTTTGACACTCGTTCTCTGCTTCTATATTTTCAATAAATCAGGTCACAGCCAACATGTGCATCAACTAGCTATAGCCTATATGTGGAAAAACCTTCTGCACAAATATTCACACGCTCTGAGATCTCTGAAATCCAGATACAATTGGAGAGAGATTGAAAGGTTATTTTTGTTCCACGAGGAAGTTTTTGGCTGTTTAAATAGATTTTCCCCCACAAGACAAGAGTCGTTTCGTTTTACAAAAGATGATTTTTTCCTTTTCTGATTTTTCCCATATGCACTGCCTATTGTAGCCTATACTACAATTTCAGGCTTGTGTGTGTGCTTGGATTAACCTGCATCCAACCAGGTTAAATTAAAACTAGGGCTGTCAAACGATTAATCGTGATAAATCGCATCCAGAATAAAAGTTTGTGTTTACGTAATTTATGTCGGTATACTGTGATAATTAATTTTGTATTTAAGAACACATACACATAAATGCATTTATTTGAGAAAAATATAAAATATAACAATTAATAAATGTTTATTTAGAATTTAAGTTATTGGTAAATATAAATGAATACATTTAAATATTTCCTAAATATATAGACAAGTATGTGTGTTTTGTGTTTATAAATACAAAATTAATATGCACTGTACACAGATATATATGATGTAAACATAAACTTTTATTCTGGATGCGATTAATCGCTTGACAGCCCTGCAGTTGAACTCATAATTCACATCTGGACATAGAATTCTCTAAATTATATTTTGAAAACAGCATTATAAGAGATAAACATGCTTGAAGTTATAAACTATAAAAGTAATACATACATACATAAATACATATAAAAACAAAAATACTCTCTGAAATACTTGCTTCTGATTGGTCACTGTGTTGTAATATGTTTTGTTCTATGACCGCTAAACTGACTGTTGTGCAAGTTCCCTAAACAGTCTTGTTAAGATGTCTCTTAAATCACTGTTCTGTATTTCTCACAGAAAATAAAATCAATATCAGTCAGCCAATTATTAACCATTAACAGTGATAAAAGTCCCATATTTCTGTCAAGATAGAGCTACAATATCAGAATAGACCGACTAGTAAAGAATAGTGTAATAAGAATGCTTAAAGTAGATAAGAAGACTTTAAATTAGTAAATAGGAAGTACTTTCATTGTTGTGGTGTATGTGCATGTAGACAAAACACGTTTTGTGATGAATGATGTAATGAACAGTGTGGAAAATGATGTAATGGTCTAATGGTAGGAAGCTTTTCCAACCAAAGAGGAACTGAGAAATAATTAGATCATTATGAGACAACAAACCAATTTCACAAACCCTTTCACACATTCACAGAGCTCATATATCAACATGAACTGGACACGCGAGAAAATCGAAATAATAAACTGTATTTATGCAGACAATTCTTACAATTCATTTTCTCATTTTAAACAACACATTTTCATGTCAAACATATAAGGTGGTTTTCTGTGGTGCCAATATTGGCCTTATTTTTGATTTTATGCAAATAAAAATGATGATTAACAGTACAAAGGTATGGCTCTAAGATGGTAGCAAACGTGTTATTCCGTATCAGAAGAACTATCAAATCTTACAAGATCTTTGAAAAATAAACAAAAAAGTTCCTTGTCATGAACACACTGACATGCCACAGAGCATTCTAAAACAAAACAAAAAACAACACAACTCTGAAGCCAAATTAAATAAATTAAATCTTTCACACAAAAAGTATTTGCTCTTCACATAAAATTCATTCTGTACATGAACAAAACACAAGGACAAATATTCCCACTTAATCCCTTCAAGTATGTTTGAATGCGTTCTTACAAGATGTGAAATGAACCTAGCAAAACGCAAAAGACAATGAAGACAGAAAGTTACATTTCAGAATAAATTTCACAACAATTGTGCTGTCATTCTCATTTTTAATGTAAGGCACCGGATGAAAGTATCCTTTGTGTGTGGAAGGAGAGCTTAGGCAATAACTATGACAGTACAATGCATGTTGATAGAAACAAACCACAAATAGATCAAGTGTATGGACTGTTGTCTGAGGTCTTTAATTTTGGTGACGACACACTCACAAGCCTTGTGCTTTTACATCCATAAAACAAAGTCAAACCGAATCAGCAAGCTTCCAGAACCCAGCTGGTCTTATGTGTCAAATAACCATTAGTAGTGCTTAAACAAAAAGAACAGACACAGTAAAAATATCCTGTGAAACAAACAAAAAAGCAGCCATGATTTTATTTTTGCTTATTTTGTTAACAAAAACAAGTCTTGCATCATTTTAATTATAAACGTTCGGTTGGAATGGATTTAATAAAAAAAGTACATACATTCAGAATTAGCATTCATTTAGTGTATGAAAACAAAAACAACATTTTAAACGCAACAAAAGTAAGGACCCTGCCGTATTTACAGTATTTGAAAAACACACCAAACAAAACAAAGTATTGTGAGCTTATTTCAGTTAAGCAAAAATAATTTGTGTGGCCAAAGTCTGTTGTGACACTTTGAAATAAATAAATTCTGATCTAAACTAATACAAATCTAATGTTGAACACTGCTACACAGAGGCCATCCTTATGACAAAACTACAAAACAAGGCACCTTTCAAAGGCAATCTTTTGTGTAAAATGTACAGCTTTGTTCCTTGGCTGGCACGATGCAATGCACCTTTGATCATCAGGATGAAAAGTTTGGCAATTCCTTTGGGAAGCTGGACAGGGAACATATGGCTGTTTGATCCAAAGGTCCTTGCAGGTCTTTCATGATCCTTCCAACTTCCTTAATTCTGGGAATTATAGGAAAACACCGAAAAGGCAAAATGTCCTGATATGTGCTTCACATAAGTTGTTGGCACCACACACAGCTGAGGCTTCTGGGAAATGTTTTAATGCACATTGCGGGGACACTCCAAAAGAAGATTCTCATGTCTCAAAATACTTATAAATGGCCGTCACGTAGGTCATGACACTCTGCCAGTCGGGTCTTTCTGTGTGCACCATTTCACTGATGTCCTGTGAGACAGAGAGAGTCAAAAACTAATAAGAGTAGAACAGTTACAGTTAGTATTTTTAATTACAAATGAGGACTTCATGTAAGCTATTCATATTAAATATGAAAAACATGAGAAGGGCTTGTATATACATTTCTAGAAATCTAGTAGAGAAACAGCAACGGAACAATTAATTAAGAGACCATTTCAAAATTATTTTCAGTTGTTCTAAATTTACTGTTCACAGGTATTTGTTTAGGTAAACTGATCATTTTTGTTTTATTTATTCTGTGAACTACGAACAATATTTCTCCCAAAATATGAAAACTGGAGAAGCAGGTCAGAATAGAAAAGATGCTCTGTATTTTTCAGACCTCAAATACTGCAAAGAAAACAAGTTCATATTCACTTTTAAATAACAACAGTAATATTTGTAAAAATATATATAAACTTTGATTTCTATCACAGTTTTTATGTGTCTTGTCATGCTGTCAGTCATTTACATTGCTGTTGGATGACTTTGTCACTCCTGAGGTTTGATTTTGTTGAAATTCAACAGACAGTGGACTGGAATGACCACAATACATCTAGAAATAATGATTAAATGAAAATTTGGAATGCTCTCTTCATTTTTTCCCTGGCTTGAAGCCTCAGAGCAAACAAAGCACGACACAGCTAGCATAACAGTTTTATTACAATCACAGCTTTATAAAATATAATTAAATTAGTAACAGGTGGCGCATTAAATACAGCTGTCTCTTTTCCAGACAAGGAACAATTATCTCCGCTCAAACAGCAGAAAAAGGTTATATTAGTCATTTCATGCATGTCCCCTTTCTTTAATACAAACTTAATTACACTTCATTTCTATCCAAAGTGCTGCATTACAATTAAAAGCAAGATAATCCATTTTAAGCTTTGAGTCACGTCAGATACATCCGTGATGTTTATATTAACTCACCAGTGTAGATTTAATCCCCACACTTCCTGCAGCCTGGAAGGCCAACGTGAAATTTCGCCTCTGTAACAAAAAAACGACAAAACAAATGGATGTCAATAAATCAATTGTGCTGATTGAAATGTACCCAAATTATTAAAAACATATCAGCGTGTCCTGGCAGACCTTGTCTTGGCCGTTGAGCTCATGGTAAGGGATATGAGCCGGAAGGTAGGTGTGAAGGATGGCGCAGAAAGCTAGCCCATCGTTCCAGCTGCTGCTGAAGTTCGTAATGTCGATGTTCTGCGTGTGCGGAGGGTGAGAGAAAGATCAATGGTTATAATTTCAGGGGATGAACTGGGAGGATTGAATGGGTGATTCAGATGGACTGATGAAGCAGCGAATCGAGTCGGTGTGACATTTTGGGAGCCACAACTATAAATCCTGTCAGAAGGGATGCGTTTTTACAGAGTTTACAAAGACTGGCAAACAAGACTTTTTTACAGTTAAAGATGAATCGCATATTCAGAAATGTACATAGAGAATCTTTTTTACGTTACATTTCATTAAACTGCTCTTTATTCAATGCACTATTACAATTAGAAACAGCTTTATTTGATAAATAAATGATCAATTATAAATAAAACATACATTTAAACTTGGTTGAAGCTACTTATTTTTGGTCAATCAATTATTTTTATATACCCTCAAACTCCCTCGAATAACTGTTCTGAGACCAGCGCTTACTTTACCCTTGAACCATACATACGAACGAGGAAGATTGTCAGCGCTCGGGGTCGATGAGTGGCTTAAAGCTGCTCATTGACCATCATCTCGCCTTGTGCTGAAGTGTTTGTTCAACAGTCCTGCTTATCTACACCAACATACTTCTCACACATCCGACAGATCACAGGCCATTTATGGTTTTGTTGTGACTGGGTTCCTGTTCCCCAATGAAGTCAGAATAAAGCTTCCAATGGAGGCTTCAATCCTCCATGTGTTTCGATTACATACGCTGGTGTTATTAAGAGATACATGCAAAAGATGGGTTGTCGACACTAGCTTGAATTTTGAATCATACTTGTGTGATATACAGTACAGGTTGGTGTTCAAAGACCCAGGGTGGTGACCTAAAGGGTACAGGTTCAAAACCCTAAACGGGGGCTTTTTAAAAAATGTAAAAAAAATCGTTGTTTTGGATAATTATGGTGAACTTACTTTTTCGGTGACTTTAAGGTGCCTGTAGACGTGCCATGCTTGGAATTCGGACTAAAAAGTACGTGGGCCGAATGGTGGCATTTTACTGGAAGTGATCTCTATTCATCCAACACATTTCGTCTGATGCACGTATCCAAAAGAAACAAAAGCGGACTTCTAGATTACAATATCATCGACTTCCTCTGGCACAAGGACCTACGATCTTAAAGAAAGAGTTACAGCCTTTATCAGATGTGGCCAAGCCAGCGTAAACGTAAGAGGTGGCGCAAATTGGCAGAACACACGGCTTTCTGGTAACCTGCTGTGAGCAGATCGGGGGAAGTGATGAGCTTATCAGGGTGGGCCACCACACCAGACCAGAGTGGTCTCAAACCGATAATGATGTCCGTCAAGACATCTGTGCAGGTACAAAAAATAAATGAGAAGGCTTTGTGACCATTTTTCAGGCACTGATGAATTGTGCAAAATAAAACCATGAAAACTGATCCGAATCATTTTGATTTAGCGTTGACATTAAATGTCATTAATTTTGTCCGATTCAGATTTGGTGATGCGATGCGTTTTGAAGTGAGAGGGTCACAAAGACATCATGACATCCTCCCTCGCTTGTGTGCCAATGTTCAAAGTGAGCAGCTAATGAAAAGAGGGTCTCGTGTGCAAAAACAGGAAAGCCCAGGGGAGAGAGAGCATTAGGCTAATCGCATTGAAAACAGAGAAACAGAGGCTTACTGCTGCTCTCTCCGAAAAGTGCATTCCGACTAAAGCCTGGCTACTTATAATGAACACATTAGATTTGCAGTGAAAAATGGGCTTTAACCAGGAGCGGACATGTCCATCCATCACAACACACAGTCAGACAGACTGACAGACAAAGATGCAGAGAAAATGAAGAACAGGGGATTATGGGAGTTGGGTGTCAAAAAGACAAAGGAATTGCTGTCTGAAATGAGGAAAATGTTTCCATGCCAGAAAGGACAGTCAAAAATCCAAAACTTGAAAATGTATGTAGATGATTCTTCAGTTCTGTGACCTTTTTTAAACCTTTTTTTATACAAAAAACAAAATCTTTTATTCTAGTTTTAAAAGGTAAATTATTATACTGTTGCTTTTACTGTTTAATAATGCCTCCCATATTTAATCCAAAAAAACACATAAACAGATATTTAAAAATCCAAAACATAAATACAGTATATATGCAATTTATACAAATATTATAAAAACATCTACTTCAAATATCTAAGACGTAATAGATATTTTGAAACAAATAAATGAAATGTATTTTTTATATAATTTTTTCATTAAAATATTTTCAAGTTGAATTGTATAGGTTTTAAAGGGGATTCCTGTAGCTAAATATGAAAACCAGGCCAAAGTCTCATTATCTAGTATGATTTCAATCTTATACATGGCCTTAGTCAATATTAAAGATATCAAGCTTCTACTTTAACAGAATGTATTTTACATCCTGACTATATGTAGAAGACAGTAAATCACCAAAAATGACTTTACCTGGGTTTTCACAGACAGGGTCACAAATAATCAGAGCATTGCGTTAGCAGCGCAGAGGTCATGGGTTCGACCCCAGGGAACACACATACTTATAATAAGTATACCTCAAATGCACTTTAAATCCTAAAGGCATCTGGCAAAAAAAGTTATGTGATGTGAAGTACATTTTACAAAGTAGTAAAGTAATGCAAAGTGCACCTAATTCCAGAAACACCCTTAAATTTAAAAAAGGAAAACTTTAAATGGCAAGGTGAGTCAGTCTGCAAACTGTTCACTGTGGGTTCAGTGCTCTGATTGGCTGAGTCTTGTGTTTGTGACATGAAGCAGGAAGCAGGAGAAATGTAGCAGACTTCCTGAGTGCCTGGCTTGAGTGAAACCATGGTAACATCATGGTCAAAAAACTTTGCTGAATGGTAAACATTTTTATGCTCGATGGCAGAAGAGTCATCGTGATGGGACACATGGTTTTTAGATTATTCATGGTCACGTTCAGTGGGTGAATGGGTTAAAAATCAAATAAGGCATGGTTAAACATGCTGTATTCTGAACATATGTCATTTTGATTTTTTAAATGTAAAAAATAGGGACGCATAAATATGTAAAAACGCTTATATATTTACATATACAATTCTTTTTTAGTAATAAACAGGTTTTACAACGGATCACTGATATGCCCAATATTATACATTTCTTGTTTTTTTACAGGATTAGCGTGATATATGTACAGTAAAAAGAATGAATAATCGAGTATGACCTGTGCAATTGGCAATTGAGTACTTTGAAACCTACCATACTAAGGGAGCACATACTACAGTATTTGAGTGACATATCATTAAAAAATGCTAATCCTGATCATCGTATTACAATGGCCAACGATATATAGTGCACCCTTATCAAAGTGGAGGTAACATGCTATGTCATGCATATGACTTCTCTACACTGGTAAACGTGCTGGCTTCTCATGCTTAACATGGTCAACTTTTGAAAGAACGAGTTGGACGTATGACGTTGTATTTCTGTGCTTCATACACTCCCCCCAGCACTCCAACTTGTTTCGGAAAGTTTTAAAAAAAAGTCTGGATCCCTGTTACTATTCCTTTTATTGGGCAATTCTCCCGGAAAAGCACGGCAAGGCGAAAGAAAGAGCTCGCCCATATGCCAACCGAGACCCGCTTGCCATCAAGATTGTCTGCGCTGCGTCAAGTTTGGCTTCGCTGCACTGCAGCTCGTTACTCTTGCGATAGTGAAGTTTAGGTGTGTCTGTTTGTTCACGGCATTTCAGTGATGGATGTTATATAAACGGTGGATATAACGCTGGATTTGGAGATCGTTGGAAACTTATAGATGCCGCGGTCCCAGTGCTAAAAGATGCCGGAAATGAACTGCACGCGTAAGGTTAAACTAAGTCATATGTCTGCATTTTGTTGGCAATCGGCGACTACGTGCATAATACGACGTATGCGATACTACTGCATAGGTACTCAAGATTAATATGAGATCGGCAGAAACTGCATGTGTTACCTGATCTTTAAAAAATCAGAATGCACAATTTTATGGAGGAAAGACATTTGTACCTGATAACCTTCAGTCTTCTTTTGGCACCACCTGAGCAGAGCGTTCCTCTTGGATCCTCCGTATTCTCTGGCTAGCGCGCACAGCGGGTCCTTCCTCTCCTCTCTGGAGAGACATCAATCACTTTAACAATGCAGTTCCATTGTACCGGATTCAGCTCTAATAGCAAACAACCTCCATCACCACTGGGTGGAAATTCAACCGAGCTACATTGACTTGATGGATGCAAAATCTTTCAGACTCCGTTACGATATAAAAATGGATCAGTCTTTCTGTATTGACAAAACAGATTAGCTCAAAACTCAAAGGGATTAAACGGCACATTATCGGTTTTAATTTGTTTATAATCTACGATAATCACAGATCTTTTCTAACAGCAGGGAATCGCTGAACACTACAGACTGTGCGCTGTTTGCATCAATGTGCAGCTGGGATTGATTTAATCTGAAGCTTCAAAACTATTTTGCATGCAGGCCTATCGGGTTAGATAAAATGGGATAGATCAGAGTCATTTGAATTAAAATTTGTCATAAAATGAATGTAGGAGACATCTTTGTCCATAAATTTCCAATTTAGACCAGCTAGACTGGGAATTATCCATGTAAAATGATACACCACAACAAGCTAGTTTCTGCTACATTTCCCGGCAAGGAAATTATCGCTATGCCCAGAGAAGATGCTTTGGCAATAGAGGACAGTACAGAATGATTCGTCTTCCTTCCAAAGGCCCATTCAAAGCTACGACAGAGCCACGGTCAGATTTCAGGGCAGACGAACGAGTGACATCCATTATCGGAACACAGGTCTATCATCACAGAAAGACAAGAGCGCGATAGAGCGTGAAAGAGCGAGACATCTGGCAAACCTGACAACAGTTTTCTAGAAAGTCAACAAAAGAAAAGCTAGAGCAGACAGAGAGGAAGAGAGAGATCAAGGTAAACAGAAAGCAGACAAACAATCTGAACGATCCGGCACTTACCGTAAACGTCCCCGTGAGGTGGGCGTGACAGAGGCGGTCGGGGAGGAGTTAGATGACAAAGATAGCTGAGGAGAAGAGGAGCCTAACGTGATGATCGACGAGGGGGCTGACGCATCCGTGACCGACAAATCTCTTTTCAACTCCTCGCTGCTTCTGCGAGAAACTGACAGGCAGAGAACGGACGATGTTGCGATGATCATCAGTGCATCTGCGTTATCAATGTTAACATGCCTCCAGTCTAATGAACTTTGACCTTTAAAAATAATGTCAGGATCTGCAACACACTCCCATTGAATCACATTCCTAGTTTTGTTCAAGTAGTCCTCACAGGTTCAAACATACCTGATATAGATTTGGACGAGTCCATGTTTGGCACCCTCTGTAGGCCGCAGCCGGTGCGTGTAACAGGTGATGTACGGAGGATATGGTCTGCTATTGGATGACATGCAATCATACACACAAAGGTGACAATGAATAACAGGTTTTATGTAGGATGACTCCGCTCGTGCTCTTCAAAAATAAATATCCCACTTCCATCTTGAGGTCTAGCACACAATTTCAGTGGTCATTAACTGCAAATGTTAAGCCTCGGGTAAATGGTACAGCATGATTACTTATGACCTTTACTTTGAGTTTAGCTCTGAAGAACCAGATGAAACCGGTGTGGGGAAGAGTGAAAGATCAAGGAGTTATAATATCACTGTGACTAACGTCAGCCCACCTGGCATGCTCAGCTCCGTGTAGCTCGGCCTCTTATCCAGAAGAGATGACAAAGGTTTGCTTGAGCTAATGGTGTGTCTCTGTAAAATATGAAAATGCTATAAGTGCGAAGCAAGGATGAGGGAAAAAAGATGATTTCGTTTTTTTTAAATCAAAGAAACCACTAATTGCAGTTTTATTTAGAGTTGAATAAAAACAGTTAAAACCTGGTGAAAAATGGCAATGGCTGTCGTTTTTTACCTTGTTTATTTATTTATTCATTTGTATAGATTATTTTTGATCACCAAAGACATCTCTATGTTTATAGCACACGTCGCAAAAATGTCATTTTTGATTCTGATAAAAATAATATGTTTTATATTTATCAATATTATAAAACAAAAATTAAACTGTGAATTAAACTAGTACATTACACTTATTAAAATATTAGTCTCGAAAGACTTTAAATAAACAAATACTATTTTCAATTATAAACGTTTAAAATAATTAATAAATAACTGAAACCGTTTTTTTTAACTACCTATAACCGTGGACATCGATGCAAATAGGTGCTAAAGTATATGGATTATATGTATATATATTAATGTATATACTAATGTACATGTATAGTATAATGCAATGTAAGTCGCTTTGGATAAAAGCGTCTGCTAAATGCATAAATGTAAATATGAACTATTTATTTGGTCACGTGATGGGTGTTTTTGTTTTTATACTGGATATTTTATATATTTTATATTGGATATTACAATGACTCACATCTCACTATATGGTTACTTCTAAATTTCAAACTATATTTTGTCTACATTATAAACTACATTGTAGTAACACACAGATTTTTGGGGTTAGAAATTTAAAGGGATAGTTCACCCAAAAATGAAGAATGCTTAAAACCAGACATATTTTGACCCCCATTGACTACCATAGTAGGAAAAAATACAATGGTAGTCAAAAGTGCCCCAGACCTGTTTGCTGTCCAACATTCTTCAAAATGTCTTTTGTGTTGAACAGAACGAAAAAAAGATAATGTAATTTTTCCTACTATGGTAGTTAATGGGGGGCAAAATCTGTCTGGTTATAAGCATTCTTCCAAATATCTTTCTCTGTGTTCATCAGAACAAAGAAATATATACAGATTTGGAACAACTCGAAGGTGAGTAAATGATGACAGAATTTTCATTTTTGGGTGAAGTATCCCTTTAAGCGAACCCTAAGTAAGAGCCGCAGGCTAAAGATAGAAAAAGAAAGAAAAAAATTTCACACCACAGCCTCTCTGCACCTCAAAGTACGTCAAACTGCCTCATTTTCCCTTTGTCACAAAACACATCCTGTTTTGGCACATTTTGAGAAGTCTCGCATGTATTCTACAAAAAAGTGAGACACCATAGGACATCCATGAGAAAGAGAAGGAAAGACTAATTCAGCTCCACGCACACCAGGTCTGGAGATATCATCTGACAGACAGTGCTGTGAGGTAACCAAATGCCCACAGAGAAAAACGCAGACATCTGTTAGAGTGATCGGAGATCTCTCCTCATGCATCTATCCATCACACGCTCATCTATTCCACTGCAAGTCAAACTGTCCCCTACTACTGAGATTTACTTTTCAATTATGTCCAGCAAACATCTAACAGTTTATCTGTTCATCCATTCATCCATCCTGTGGTTTATACCTGTATGGGAGAGACCGCAGCGGCAGGGGGGGTTTTGATTGGGCTGGGGCTGAGGGGGGTTCTGGAGATTGCGACCGCAGCGGCAACAGCTGGTGGACTGGCCGGAACAGGACCTGTGTAGTAGGTATGCATGGACAAACATACATATATGGAAAGCGACTTCAAGCGTTACAAATATTTGGTATGTTATGTTATATTATTATGATGATGTTATCAGATTATTACGTGTCCTTTATGCAGGAAAGATTGGTAGTCTTTGGTGGGAATTCAAATATAACCTTCTGGTTTTATACATCAACACCATAAATGTGGACATGAATATATGTGCAGGTATTTGTGCACCTTGTGAGACGCTGTCGAAGCTCTTAATGAGTGTTTTGACGGTGGGCGATGGTTCAGAGGAAGTTGAGGAACGTCGGCTCAGGCCCATCCCCTGCCTTAGAGCGGCCAGGTCCCTCTCTACGGCATTCATGTAATTATACACGCGTCCGCGTTCCTCATCCTGTCTGTAATGCACAAGAGACACATACGGATACCTAAATATCTCCTGTACACTCACTACGATGAGCAAAAACATGCATAGCGTGTAGTTTTGTATTTGTACACGCAAACACAATTTCTCCTACATTTACATTTATTTGGCAGATGATTTATCCAAATTGAATTACAGCGCTTTCAACCTACACATTAAATGTGCATTCTCTGGGAATCAAACCCACGATCCTGCTAATTGATCTACAGGAAATAAAGATTGATATATCGTATTTTACTTCATGTTCGAAAGTTCCTCCAGCTCTTTGCTCATTTTCTCATTCTTCTCTTGAGCTTCCTGTAGGCGACGCCGTAGGTCCCCGATCTCCTCCTGAGCTTCTGTCTTGATCTCGTTGGCGATGACGACGGCCGTCTGCAGATCAGTCTGGAACTGCCGCCACTCAGCTGACTCTTCCTGTGAGTGACAATTAAAAAATACGATTATATTTTATATCAATTAAAAATATAAAAACATTTAGTCAGTAAAGGGTCATGAACATGCTGGTACAAAATTTGTACTAAATCATGTAATACTAACATGAAAGATATGAATCGATGGAGACATTTACCCGCAATTTTCGATGAAGGACCTTAATCTCCTTCTCCATGTCATATTTCTGATCATGAAGCTTTTTGATGGAATCTAAGGGAAAACAACACATGGACTGAATACAGATATATACAGAAAGTGAAGAACAGTGGGTCTCATTCACTAAGCATGCGTATGCACATATTTGTGCTTGAAACGAACGTTTTCACGAACAAATCATGATTCCCTAAAACTTTCTTACAAAAATGTATTCTAAATTTTAGAAAAAATATAGGAACAGCTGAAAGCACACGTACGCAAAAATCACACTCTGGCCGTTTTTAATCATCTTTAAAATCTCTCTCTCTCTCTATTTCTCTTACACAAATACTGTATAGTTATGACAAAATGTATGTTTCATCTTAGGATAATAGTTATACTATAAATAATTATATATATATTTCATCATAGACAGTGAAATAGTAAGAAAAGCTGCGTCAGACTATAGCTCGAGCTGCGAGGTTTCTCTGAATAACAGCGCTTGGCTAACGAGAACTTTGTAAACTGCGTGTCCGTATAAAAGGTGTTTTATTGTGTACGAACTGATTTTGGGGACTGCGTACTTGAAATTACTGTCTCTGTAGACAGCGTCACATGGGGTTGTGTGGAGTATCTTTCACGACAGGCGGTAAAGGAAAGGTATGAGGAAAGACCTAATATGGGCGTGTTTTATGCAAATGACTAAACTTGTGCACGCGGACGCTCATTTAGAACACTCCAAAGTCACTACATTAGGATGAGGTTAAGAACAAATGTATGTGCGTACGCACGTGTTGTGAATTAGGCGTACAGTTTTTGTGAGAAGTTCAAATGAACACGAATAATCCAAGCAATTATTAGTGAAAGAGACCCAATGTCTGTCAAATCCACATCTATTATTAGCTCAATGACGCCTCTATGTGGACAGAAACCGGTATTACCACAGGACCATGAAAACAAAACAGCTGAACAGTAAACTAATGTGCTTTTCATATACACAATGCAAGGTGATTACTTGCTGGCTCCAAGCTAAAAAAAAGCCCACTAATTGCAAGTCAGATAGCATAGAAAAGTTAAAGCACACCTCATGATTCACCTCAAACAATGCTTAACAAGTTAGATGCCCATGTATGGTATTTGCAAAAAAATGAATAAAATAATTAATCACAATAAGATTGATCAAATGGTAATGCTAAACTTTTAATCAGTGTAAAGGGACAGTTAACCCAAAAATAAAGTCTGTCATCATTTACTCATTTACTTTCCAATTCTGTATACATTTCTTTGTTCTGATGAACACAGAGAAAGATTTATGGAAGAATGCTTGTAACCAAACCGTTTTTGGCTACCATTGACCACCATAGTAGGAAAACTGACAACGGCAGTCAAAATTGACCCAGAATTGTTTGCTTTTCTATATTCTTCAAAATATTTTCTTTTGTGTTCAACAAAACAGAAAAAATAAATTTACATAGCAATGTTTCCTACTATGTTAGTCAATGGTAACCAGGAAATGTTTGGTTACAAGCATTCCCCCCCAAAAAAAATCTTTGTATTCTTCAAAACAAATAAATTTATACAGATTTGGAACAACTCGATGATGAGTAAATGATGACATAATTTTTATTTTTTTATTGGGTGAACTGTTCCTTTAACAACCAGCAGTCATGGAAACGAATTTCATGTGACTCACTCTCCAGGTCAGAGATGATGAGGTTGTCGTGGAGCTTGACGGCACGATGCTGCTCAACCTCATCCTCAAGCTCAAAGATGGTCTCTTTCATGTCGGCGATCTCGGTGTCCTTCTCCTCCAGCTCAGAGCACTGCTGCTCCAGAAGCCGCTTTTGCTCGGCTAACCTCATCTGAACGTCACCACGGAATGCCCGGAACTCACTCTCCAACTTCACCACACACAAGCAGGAAAACGTTAGGATGGATAATGTTGAACAATACACATACTGATACGATCTACTGTATGGGATGTGTCATTATTATCATACAATACATTTATTAACATTTACAAGCGAGAGAGTATTTTAAATTCTTTTATCTGAGCATATTGTTGGATAAATGCAAGCTAAATTAGCTAAGTTGGTTACATTTAAATGCAAATGTTTCTTTCTGTTCAATGGTAGATAACATACTGGTTAAAAAAAGACACCAAGACAATATGGTGATGAATTCCGGTTTATCCGTTTTGTTTTACCTTGCTTATTGCCTCCTGCAGCTGGGCAGCTTCATTTCGAGTGTGTCCCAGTTCCTCTTGCAGCTGAGCTGCTTTGGCCTCGGCTCGCTCCTTGTCTAACCTCTCGCTGTCCAGCAGGTGGCGTATGTCGCTCTTATCCCCCGCGTTGTGAATGGACAAGAGTTGGGCCACTCTCTGCCTCTCCTGCTCAAGCTGAATTCTGCAGCGGTTTAGCTCTACCTGCTCCCGTTCAGACACCACCCTCAGTGCTTCCAGCTCTGCTTTGGCTACGGCCCGCTCCCTCCTCTCCATTTCCACGGCTCTCTCGGCCATGTGGACGCGTTCCTTCAACGCCGACATCAGGCCTTGAGCTTCCGCGTTTTCCTCTTCCGCCATCTTGAGCGCACTGCTCAGCTGTTGCTGAACTCCTAAAAGTTGCTCTCTTTCAAAACGCGAGCCCTCGTTTAACTCTGCGTAGCGCCTCTCCAACTCCATATAACGCACGCTTTTGCCGTCCTCGGCGTAAGCCACACGGTGTTCATCAAGCAGGCCACGGAAATAATCCAGCTGTCTTCCGTAGAGTTCCAGACGCTCCCCTTGCTGACAAAGGGAGTCGACCAGAATGGCACGCTCTTCACCCAGACGTTCGTTTTCGGTTGTCAGCTCTTGCGTGATCTGCTGCAAGTCTGCAAGTTCCTGCAGGGTGGCCTGGAGTTCTTCTGCCGTGCTGTGTTGATTCTCCTCCATTTGGTGGATGCGCTCGGTCAGACAAGCCACCGAAACCTCGCTGGTGTTCCCGCTGCTGCCCCGGCGGGAATGTTCCCTGCTCGGCGGCCCACCTTCCGATTCGGAAGACGATCCGCAACCTGAAGGTGCATCCAGAGCATCATCGCTGGAGGTTATTGGCTGGTAGGCCTCGCTGCATTCACTGTCCACTGCATCGGGAGATCCAACACGTCTCGGTTCTGACAGCAAGTCTTCGGTAGAGCCTTGAGTGGAGCCTTCAGCAAAAGATGCCTGCATATCGCCACCTCCGTTTTCGCTGGTAGTTCCAGATACAGGCTCAGGACTAAGAGAAGGGCAGCGTAGAATTTTGTCTGTACTTTCCAGGCGATGCTCCAGAGAGAAGCCAAGGGCATTTAGGCGATCCTTCAGCATGCGGTTTTCACTCTTCAACATATTTAGCTCATCAAGGATGCCCTGGTTCTGATCTTGAAGGAGGAGAAGTGTGGACTCCACATCTGTGGCACTGATCACAGGACAAACTTCCTTTTCTTGGGTCAGCTTGGACTCTTCTGTTGATTCAGGAGGTCGAAGATCTTCCAGACCGAGCTGGGCTCTCATACCTCTAAGTTCAGAGCGGAGATGGAGGATCTCCAGGTCTTTACTCTTGGATAGGCCCATTAGGTCCTTCACTCGACACTCCAGCACTGCTTTATTGCTTATCTGGCTGTCTGAGCGTGACTTGCTCATGAGAGACTCAGACTCAACAACAGTGCGGCATCGCGACCGCTTCTGATGCATAGCATCAGTGGGTCCGGCGAGCTTTTTGACAGCACTGACTCGGGAACGTTCTCGCAAATTCTCTCGGGTTGTGCTTGGGTCCTTGGTCGTGCACGATGTTCCACGCCTTCCTGATAGACCTACAACAAGAAAAGGATGACATTCATTGACACTATTTCTTAATACAATTGTGATAAACACAAACCAAACATCGCCTTAATGTCTTCAGAACCATAACAAAGAATAACTCACTGCCTGAGCTGGTCTTGGACCTGGTCTCAGTACTGCTGGTGCTCTGAGAAGTTCCTCTCTTGTTTCTAGCTGTAGTGTTACTGTTGCTAACATATACTGATCCTGAACTCACCGCTGGGAGATCATCATTGCTTTTTGCCTGGTGAGAATACAAACACATTAGGTTAATGATCAACTATAGACAACATACAGTTAGGTCCATAAATATTTAGACCGAGGCACATTTTTTTGTTATTTTAGCTGTGCACCAAAATGTATTCAAGTAACAGTTTTATAATAGATAATTGCTTAAATAATTGCACACTCTCAGCTTTATTTAGAGTGTATTCACATCCACATTACATGAAGGGTTTAGGAATTACAGCTCTTTAATATCTAGCTCCCCCCTTTTTCAAGGGACCAAAAGTAATGGGACATTACTCAGTGGGTACTTCCATATTAAATAGTTTATTCAAGTGGGCTTAAAGCTACCTTTGATAGTGGAGCAGAATTCTGGGTTTTGTTTGTCATCTTGCCACCTGTGCCCATAATGCTGTTTCCGTCTGATCTGCTTGGGGCTTTAGTGCCCGCTGAGGTTCTGGAGGTGGCGGCCGTGGGCTTGATCGCCTTTTTCATGCTTGGTTCCAAGTTCTTGATACATTTACAACGCAATCTAAACAGGACAAAAAAACAACATTTGTATAACATAAGACATTTTAATAACAACTATTTGAACTATATATTGCAAATGCAAATTTACAGATTCAAAAAATTAAAACTGAAAAAAACAAGCAAACATCGAACACTCCTTTCGAAATCCCCAGGTGTAAATAAGCTTGTGATCAGTATACAATCAATATTAGTCTAAAATAAACCCAGCCAAAGACGACGAAAAATCGTATTTTGTGCATGCTAACAAACAACAACGTCTTCAAGACTATTCTGTAGCATTTAATACTCCTTTGCCTGGATTCAATTTAAAGATCTCATTACCTTACTCCAGCACTGGTTATTTTCCTGGGGGAACACATTGTGTACAAGTCCTTGTTTCGCTTTGAGACGGTTGGAATGTAACATTACGGTCGCTGAGGATTCTATTTATGCAGTCTCAAACACTGTAAACTCAAGACACTTTAGGGGAAAACAGTCATTGGCCAGTATTTAAATGCACACAACACCGTGTGATTGGAGGACTGTCAGAGAGGATGGAACTGCCTTTCCTATCACATCATCATGGGTGGAGGCCAGACCCGTTGGAAGAGCCGACCAACTCCATCTCGCCTTAAAAGGCTTTAAACTTCCCGAGCAGCAGTGCAAGGCCCGAGGGTAGAAAAAACCCAGCAGCTGTGCGCATTAAAGATGAACAGTACAATTTGTCGAAAAATAAAAGTTAAGAAAGTTTAACCTTTAAGGAGAAATTAAAAAAAACGTCTATAAGAATACTGGTTAAAACGCTAAAATATGCCTGTTTTAGACATACATTTTATGAAGTTTTAAGATCAAAACCTCTGTGGGCACAAAAATCAAGTCCATAAAGAGCCCCCCCAAAAAATTAAATCAAAAAGTTATTTTTAATAAAGTTATTTCTAGCTATTTTTAAGAGGGGAAAAGCAACTCAATATGTCCCGCCCTAACTTCCTATTTCCGTAGAAATTATGTCAATGCAACAAACTAATCTGTGCATTTCAAGGTGCTTCATTGTTTTTAAAGGTTTACAATTTTTGTTTGCCATCTAATAACAAACTCTTTGCAAAGTCTGCATTCTAAAAACAATGTGTGCTTAAATGTGCTGCTCAGACTGCTTCCATCACACAGAAATGACTGGGGGCCTTTAGAAAAACAAACATAAGCCACTTATTTCGGAGGTGTTGGAAATGTAGAGTGCCAGAAGCTACACACACCCAGAAATAGTCGAATCTTTGACAGACCTCCCCACATCTTCGTATAATTCCATCTTTCATACTCCGTCCTTATGAGCTAAACGTGAGGTCAGAAATGCTAGTCATCTGTATCCAATGCATTTAAGTGCATTTCCATTTAGAAGAGAAAGACTCCAGTCATGTGGGGAACTCTGACCTTTCTCATTCCCTCACCCGACCTCTCTTTACAAATTCAGACTGCTCTGGACACTTTGATGCCAAACAGATGAGCCATGCCCGGATAGACGCCAGCCTAAATACCCCTATTTTTTTACTTCACAAGCCTTTTAAGTCGCTATGTTTGAAAAGTAGTCAAAACAAAAAGCACCTCACCCACCTGTAGACATCAACTCACCATGGGCTTTGACACAGATTAGATATTTCTTGAAGGATTACTGTTACAAAGAGGTTTTCACTTTGACTTTAATAGTAACAGATAAAAAGTGAAAGAATCTGTCAGTGCTCACACCCATATGTGTGACAGGTGAACAAAATGATCCTTAAAGACAACCAGTTTGCACTCCTAGTATGAGATGTAGTTTATTTAAAGCTGTAATCGGCAGCATTTGGGTAAAAAAAGAGCAGTAAAATCATTGGTGGAGAAATTTGTAAGAGGAGCAGAGTTAGCTTCCTTCCGTCCCACTTTCTACTCAATAGGTCATCGCTGCCAACTTTCTATCAAATCCACAACTTTCCACTGAGACTTGTTGAATTCAGTGTTCAATACATTATGAGCCACAAGGCATTCACACAAAGCTCAGCATCGCTGACTGAACCACATCGCCAAAACATAAGCCCTATCCATCAACATGCTCTACACAAACCACCTTTCAAAGAAACAGTCCCAAACATGCAGGGCCACACAAGAAAAATCAGTTATATGTAGGAAACTCATGTAAACCGATTGATTATTAGTTATTGTTAAGTCAATGGTCATTCCAGGTGCAACATTTAACTTGCACAACACTGAAACAAAAGTCAACGTCCAAATTTTTCGTTTTGCTGTGGAAGGGAAAGCGTCCAGTGGGACTTTGAATATGTGCAATATGGTGGAAATCCATTTGGATTAAGCGTAGTGTGAAGGGTGAGAAATGCTCCGAAGAGGTAACACAAATAAATGTGGGCTGATGGACCCTGAAAGTGTTTCTTCCTTGCAGAGTACTCAGAAATGTGCAAAAAGGGGCACAGATGAACAATACTCCTGAAAAATGATCTTCAAAACCAAAAGCAGCTCGCTCTGGAAAAAACAGATGTTGTTTTGTCGAGGGACATCCATGTGGTAAAGATGTTACCTCCCAGTCTGAACGGAAGGTCATGGTGAAGTTCAGTACATTTGTGAGCATTAAAGAGATCTTAAAGTGTTAGTTCACCCAAAAATGAAAATTCTGTCATCTTTTGCTCACCCTCAGGTTGTTTCAAACCTGTATACATTTCTTTGTTCTGTTGAACACAAAGAAAGATCTTTGGACAAATGTTAGCAGTCCCAGCAGTTTTGGGACATCATCTATTACCATAGTAGAAACATTTTTTGTATTTTTTTGTTCTGTTGAACTTGAAAACAAAATGAGATATTTTGAAGAATTTAGGAAAACAAACAGTTCTGGGGCACCTTTGATTACCATTTAATTTTTCCTATTATGGTAGTCAATGATGTCACAGAACTGAAAATTGCTAGCATTCTTTCAAATATCATTCTCTGTGCTCATCAGAACAAAGTAATTTATACAGGTATGAAATGACATGAGGGTGAGTAAATGATTAAACTATCCCTTTAAACTTCCTGAGAATTGTAAGAGGCATTAAAAAACAAACAAGACTCTAACAGGCTGAACAATCAACCATCCCACTAACCAGTGATCACAGTCCTGACATGCCAGTCCTTCAGAAAAAATATGCAAAGCGGGTACGACAGTTTTATGGAGTTATTTCGCCACAAATTAAAATTCAGTCATCATTTATTCACCTCAAAACTTGTATATGACTCTTTCTTCTGCAGAACACAAAGGAAGATATTTTGAGAAATGCCTCAGTGGTTTTGTGTCCACATGGAAGTAAATGGGGTCCAATGTTGCTTGGTTACCAATGTTCTTTTGTGTTCTGCTGCAGAAGAAAGCCACACAGGTTTGTAATGACACGAGGGTGAGAAAATGATGAAAGAAATGTCATTTTTGGGTAAACTGTTCCTTCAATGAGTTTTAGTTGCTCAAATACATCTCTCCGAAATTATAATTTCAGTAGCCTGATTTTCAGAGATTTATCTTCAGATTATTCCAGAGCAAATAAACATGCATCTAATGGAAATTCCCTACAGATCTGACACAGCACCAGCCTGTTAATTGAGCATCAGTATGAAGGGAGTGGAGGAATGTGTTTGTTTGGACAGTTGTTTCTGCGTACACACAGTGAACAGGCTGCAATTTTTACTGCAGGAGGCTGTAAGTAAAACATTAAAAAAATCAAGAAACACAACAGAATTTAAAGCTTGTTACCACCAAGTAAAATATCAAGTCAGAGAATTTGCCAAAGCCCTCAGCAATAAAAACGAAGGCACTATGAATAGGAGCTTCTATATTCACTAAAATCATTCCTGTTAATATTTGCTAGGGAGAGTAAAGGCTTCTCAAGAGAGACACAACTGGGTCAGTGTCTCTCGGCCCGATCCACGGGACATCCCACTGGGCCTGCTGGCAGTCGTTTCCGCCTGACCCTGTTAAAACCAATACCAAGCTCCATTTCTAAAGAAGCGCTCACAGGACAACAAAAACATTCGGTGTGAAAGATCAGCATGCCCTAGAAGCACAGCACTACAGCACTTCATGTGAAATGGGCCGTTAAAACAGAAAATATTTATTTAAGTTACCGTGAAATTAAATATGCAATGATGATATAATAATAAGCCCAGACATGTTTATTAAGAAATTTTAATTCATGATGGTTTGGAAAAATGATTAACCCGATTAAAGAGCCAAGTATTTAAAAGTTTAACTTTCCAAACTGAATCTTGGCACTTTAAATGCATGACTAACCAATCATTGCTGAACTGTGTATTGAAGTGTTGCGTTTCAAGTCTGAAGCAATACAGATTAATCTGTTTCTTATCAAGAAAATGTTCTCGGGCCGTAAAACAGATTCGTAAAACAGAAACTGAAAAATGAAGAAAAATTCACATACTCCACATAAATCAACTCATTAGGAGGTATTTTTGGCAGACACGCCTGTTGAAAATGAAGCTAAATGAAACTCCAACTATTACTCCAACTATTACCGTATGATTTCCTCCTGATAAATCTAAATGTTTCTATATTTAATACATTTGGCATGTCATGTCATAACCTTATGTGACCCCATTTATAGAAAGGGCCGAGGGTTTGCTGTTACCCGTATTCTACCCTGAAGCACTCCATCAAAATGCTTTGGATGTCTGAGGACATTGTGTGGACTGGAATGTGCTGCTCCCTGCTAGATTCAATTCAAACCAGCTCATCCAATGACTTCATGGAAGAACACTATGGATGATATGTACTCCGTATAATTTACAAGAAAAAGTGTAAAGGACATTAATATAATTGACACATTCTGAAGACGCGGAGTAAAGTACTGTGATGCAAAATGATTGAAGAAAAGTAACTGTAATAAAGAACTGTAGGTGACTGATGTGGGAGTCAGAAGATACAAAGACAAACACACAAACTAAATTAACAAAGTTACAGCAAAAGAAAGATTGGAAATTAAAATATATGTATGTATGAATGCAGAAATAAAAGCACATGTACATGTAAATGGAATGGATAACTGTCCTAAATGAACAAAAGGTAAAAACAAACAACAAAAAGCTCAAACACATGTTAAACATTAGCTGCTCACCAATACATGCATGCCCACAGATGATGAGACTGGCACAGCTGCCAACCCCACAGCGAATCAGCAGGATACACAATTACAAGAGTCATAAGTACTCTTATGACAAAAGCAACGTCTACACAAACACACAAACTTGTCAAAGCAAATGGAAACAATGTAACTGATGACATCAAACGCACACCGTCTATTCTCTCTGGATACACTGTTACAATATCAACATTTCAGCCGGAATGGGGGAAAAGTTCCCGGTGGGCCTGAAACATTCTTTACCGACAGCACCGTGTGACACGATTTACAATAAAAAATAAATGACATGTTACCTTGTTCTTCTCAGAAAACTTCCTAAGATGTAAGGGAATCATCGTAAGTTGGTTTGTTCATTGCAGAAAAAATTAAAACGATTAAATCCAGGGAAACAGAAATCAGTTTTTCCGACTTCCCGACGGTGCAATGATGCTCAACTTCCCAATCCCCCTGCCAAACCGATCCGAACACACTGAAGCCAGCTATAACAATCACTGGCCACGCCTTTCTTCAGTAAAGAGATGCGTATACATTTTCAAAATAAAGTGTGTTGGGACTGGACAAAATCAGCATCTGTACGGTGTATGTTAATATGTAAATATTGAAAGCGAACAGATTAAAATATTCAGTTACTATGTAAAGAAACTGGTATAGATAAGAGAAATCTAGAAAAATAGACAGCGTCGGAGGAAAAATGAAAGATTACAAAACTAATAGTGAAAGGAAACTGCAATTGTTGGTGTTTCTAAATACAATATTTTCGTAAAAAATGTATATCGTAATATTTTCATATTAAAAAATATTTTTTTGTTTTAAGTTGCGTGGGTCAAACAAATGTTAGAGAGTTGCTAAAATCACGATCCTTCATGTACAAGATTAAGTTAAGATATCTAACTCCGTAACTTTGTAAAAGGCACGTTTTTTTCATTCTGTTTCAATCCTTTACTAACAGTTATTACAACACATATTTGGTCATGATTTATAGAAAACATCATTGTGTCTTAGACGGCAGTTATATGTTGTATCTATAATATATTACGTAATAGTTCATCTTTACCAATATGATATGGATTTGACTCAATGATGCTTTAAAGTTTGTCTTCCATTCAGATTTAGTCTTTGTTCTGTCGCTCTGCAGAATAATGTGTGATGACATGCAAGGGCTCAGTTCGACTCCCACGCCTTCCTTTAATGAGAAAAGTCTTTTTGTCCACAAGAAAAACTTTTTTCAAGCCATAACTAATAATCGGGGCAAGTGTACTAAATTTCTTTAATCGTCACTGGGATTTCAGCTTAATGGTCATAAGCATTCATATTTCACTAAATTTAATTTAATAAGAGATATTTCTTCTTTAAAGTAGTAACGTTACATATTTTCTGTTTCATCCAAAGTATGCCATTTTAAACAGCATATTAATTAATGGCATTATCAATGCATAGTCCTTTGTTCTTTGCCCTTCTATTAATCACAATTTACATAAGATATCATTTATTTTCCATCAAATGCAGACTCCTCCTTATTCACCTCATCCTGACCAACCGCGGCAGCGGAGGCGAGCGGGGCTTTCGTCATCTTCTCCGGGAGGAGGCGTGGCTCTTTATTCTCCTAAAGCGCGTTCTCGTGACAGCCGGAAGGGAGCGCGCATTCGAGCACAGTGGCGGGTGTCAGAAAAGAGGCGGCGCGTGGTGTGATACGCATCTTTGAGTGTGAGTGTGTTGTATGTGTGGAGTGGAAGAGCAACACACGTTGTGATATTCGCACTTCTAAAGTAAGCTAGAAGCAACTTTATTTCCCACTTCTTTCGCTTTCCTCGAGCGGAGGAGGACGTTTTGGAGTTTTCGTTTCTGGAGCAAGAAGGCATATCTTCGGTTGTGGGGGAATCATGTCGGCGTCGGCGGCGAAAGTGAGCCGAAAGGAGCAGAACTCTAATCACGACGGAGCGGACGAGACCTCGGGTAAAGTAATGGCGGCCTCCTGCGCACCGCCATTTTCATTAACTTGTGCCTCATGCTTTTCATGCACGAATTTTCATTTTAACTAGTCGCTTAACGTTCAATTTAACTCTTACGGCGAGCCTGAAGGCGTAGACGTTGAATCCAGAAGGGTTCCATTATTGCAGGAAAATTCGCGCACAATGATGTTGCGCTCACCGGAGGCCATGATGTTTCATTGTGCCACGCGCGTCGAACACAGAGCCCGCGCGACTTTTATTTTTGTAAACTCCGTGTGTTTTATTATGAGTTCTTAATTCCTGTGTACGGACTGGCCTTTTTGCACGCTCGACTCGAGTATTTTAATTGTGCGTTGTATTGAGTCCATGCTGGGTGCTAATAGGCTAACTGGTTATTGTGTCTCCCCGCCATCACGCGCATTCCCGCATGTGTCACGAAACCATGCCGAAACGGCATTACAGATAAGTGTAGAAGCGGTGCTTTTATGATACTCGAACGGGTCCACATGAAGTTATGCTAATTGACGTTTATTGAACGTCAGTTGACGCGTAAGTTAATTCACAGAGAAGACTAAATGTGGCCCAGCGTGTGGCCTCCCGCTCCGTTTAAACCTCGCGGCCTTGCGCAGCAGATGCTGAAATTGCACCGGATTGAGCCGATACACCGGCATTTTACCCCGCGTTCAGGTTTACGCTTTTCCAAGTTTGTATCAATTAGTTTAACGTTACCCTAAAATGATGCACTTCATTTTATTTTTACGCAGCGCTAAATGTTCAAGCTTGTTCCTTTGTTTATAATAATATATGACGGGCGTGTGTGAAATTGGAAATACGTGTTTTTTTCAATAATATTGTGCATGGTGATTTCCCTTGCACGATCAGTATTGTCCATATATTGCCTAATTTACGAATACCGTCCAAGTTAAGTTATAGCGAACGATATCATGCGTGTTAACTTGCGTGTTTTATTGCATTTCAGAAAAAGAGCAACAGGAGGCAATTGAACACATCGATGAAGTACAGAATGAAATCGATAGGTGAATAAAAAGCTCTTTACAGCCGAATACTATAGTAGTGTTTCATGCATTTTATTTTTCCGACACTCATTTTTTGGTCTTTTGACAGATTGAATGAACAGGCCAGTGAGGAAATTTTAAAAGTAGAGCAGAAGTACAATAAGCTACGTCAGCCATTCTTCCAGAAGAGATCAGAACTCATAGCCAAAATTCCAAACTTCTGGGTCACAACATTTGTCAACCATCCACAAGGTAAGAGAAATATAAAACTTTCTCTCAATCAAATTGTTCCATTAAACTTTAATGCCTTTATTACTTTATTACAATTTTTGCTTTATTAATAGTCTCTGCCTTGCTTGGTGAGGAAGATGAAGAAGCACTTCATTACCTGACCAGAGTGGAGGTCACAGAGTTTGAGGACATCAAATCAGGTTACAGAATAGATTTTGTAAGTACCTGTTATTTCCTAGTCAAGGTCGCAAAATAAACACATGACTAGGAAAGTACGTTTAATTGACGTTATGTTGTCTCCACAGTACTTCGATGAAAATCCTTACTTTGAAAACAAAGTCCTCTCAAAAGAGTTTCACTTGAATGAGAGCGGTGACCCGTCTTCAAAATCCACTGAAATCAAATGGAAGGCTGGAAAGGTTTGTATAATTTTTTTATTGAATACCCTTCAGTAAAGTGCAGTTCTCTTTGGGTTTTAATTGACTGGTTGTGTATGACGCAGGACCTGACAAAGCGTATTGGACAGACACAGACCAAGGCAGGGAAGAAAAGGCAACATGAAGAGCCGGAGAGCTTCTTCACCTGGTTCACCGATCACTCCGATGCTGGAGCCGATGAACTCGGAGAGGTCATTAAAGACGATATCTGGCCCAACCCCCTGCAGTACTACCTGGTATGAAGTATAAATAAACGCATCACCTGCAGTATTATGGATCAGAATTGGCATGCTGCATTTGACGCATCTTTTTATGCTCAGGTACCTGATATGGATGATGAAGAGGGTGAAGGTGAGGAAGATGACGAGGATGAAGAGGAGGGTTTGGAGGACATTGATGAAGAGGGGGATGAAGATGAGGGAGAGGAAGACGAAGAAGAGGATGATGGAGAAGATGGCGAGGTGAGAGACTTTAATATTGTGTTGGATAGAACAACAGTTTTGTTTGCAACTTAGGATAGTTTGTTGTAGTTTTTTTTACATGAATCAACTGTACTTGCACGTAGTGTGGTGTCAAAATGTAGTTCATATTATTTATTATGTTTGCATCTTATGAGACTAAGACATTCTCTTTCTCTCCCTCAGGATGATGGGGAAGATGACTAAAGGCTAATAAGGACATATTCCAACACTTGCATACCCGTTCTTTCCTTTTTGAAGTCATCCTCCAACCATGGGAGCAAAAAGCTTTGTTTTTATTTGTTTTTTTTTTGTGCTCCATGTTCTGTTCTACTGAAGCCTCTCCTGTCCTGACCTTTTCTAAAACCCAGTTAATTCCCTGGACATACAGTACCTGCATCGGAAAACTAGTGGAATCTCATTGCTGAAGCCTCTTGCGTCGTCTTTAATTGCAACCATCTCCAAAGACAAATGCAGCATATTAACAATCTGCACGTCATCCTCTGTAGACTAAACTGAAGTAAATAGCAGTTTATATATTAAGTATATCAATGATTTCTTTTTCTTTGTGAATGGTTGTGAGTTGAAGTAATAAGCCATGGTGCAGTGATCTAATCATAGCATACATACCTAGCCACTTTTCTTAAGTATGTCTTTTCTTTAATGCAGAGGTGGGCCCCAAAGAGTTGACACTGTTTTTCCTGTGTGATTTATTGGACAAAAGGAAAGCACCAGCTGGCTCCTGTCACCTCTTGTAAATGTTTTGGGGTCAATATCAGGGTATGGCAGTTATTAGTGTTGATGGTTCAATGGGGTTGGGTGGGGCAAGTGGGCATTTGACACATCAACATTTGGGTTTATGTTGATTGAATTTTCATTGTAATGTTTTACAGACACCCATGAGGTTTGAAACATTTTTAATAAAAACAAAACACAAAAAAATGTCCTTGTAATTTTCAGCTTGGCTAATTAAAGGATTATTTAAATGAGATAATAAAGCGTGTAGAATCTTCAAGCGCTGGTCATTTCTCCACCTGTTTTCATCATGTTGTGAGATGTACGCATGGGTACACTGGAGTTTGTTTTTCGCAAAGAAAGTGTTCTGAACACTTAATAAATACAGCAATAAATATAATTTACAAGTTTAGAAGTTCACCTGTAGGTTTTCAATGGTCATTTTACTTCTCTAAGGCTAACTTTATAGAAAACTGAGTTTATTCAAGATGATTTTATTTGACGTGACTTATAAATGAGGAATTTCAACATCTTGAGAAGAACCAAAAATACACGAATCTACGTTTACAAATAGTGATGCTAGGAGTGAACTGTACACATTCATTTGTCTCTGTTAAAGACTCGCAATTTCGTTTCATTACTAGACGGCACATTTTATGCGAAATTGTAAATGGTCTGACCAATCGAAAGTTAACATTCATGACGTACAACATCAGACTTATCACTGATTGGCTCACAGTATCCATAGCAGCACGGTTACGGAAGTCACATCCAGGGTAATCATGGAGGATTCCGCTGTGGCCGAAAACAATAAAATTGCAATTCTGCTCTATCAATAAGTGGTTTTTTTTCATTATAAAAGCTTATTTATATTACGAACATAAACACGTCTTCATTATAGTGAATTATTTAATCCGTTTTAGTGGATTGCTACAAAAAAGATGTTTACAGATGAAACGCATGATTTAGTTGGTGCTGAATCGACTTGGAGAAAATCGCACCAAGAAACACAAGAATCGGTAAGTTAAAACACGTTTGCTTACCTTTGCAACGTTCACGTCATGTAACGTGATTATCTTTTGACGGGCTGTTTTCCCACATACGCGTGGTATCATGAATATTTCTGCGCCCAGAGAAGCTGTCAAACGATTCCACTTCACACAACAGAGGCTGAAACACAATCCAAAGTTGTTTTAGACGACGGCACCCAAACCGACACACAGGACCAGATCAGCCAAACACTTTCCTTAGATCCAGACCCGTCAGACTTTCCCGGTTTGCTGGACTTCTTGCGTGGAGTTGAAGACGTGATGATCCTGGAGCTGGAAAAGAACTCTAAGAGTCATGCATTTGATGGGTTTGAAGTCAATTGGGAAGATCAAAATAAGACGGTGCGTGGATTTCATGCAGAGTAGAAGTGGTTAAATTATTTAAAGGTGGTTTAATCTCATATGATCATCTTCCTGGCTGCAGGTATCATGTACGTACCGTCTTCAGCATCCTAAAGCTCATGAAAGACATCTGCAGGTCACCAGTGTCTCCTGGAACTGCACTGGCTCAGTTGTAGCCTGTGGATTTGGCCGGTAAGAGTTTGTTCTCCATACAGATGTTCACAGTCAGATGTATTAATCATTAAGCTGTAATTATTTTATTTTTGATATCAGTATGGACGATGGTGACTGGAGCAATGAAACGTCTTATGTGTCCACATGGAACCTGGACCGTCAGAATGTGAACACAAAGCGGCCGGATGTGGACATAGATGTGTCTACACCTGTCATGTGTTTGTGTTTTCATCCTCTGCTACCATCTGTAGTTGCTGGTATGAACACTTTTTAAACACATTTATAATAAATAAAGATATAGACATTTTTCTTCTTAAAGGGATAGTTCATAAAAAAAGAAAATTCTTTCACCTTTTATTCAGCATTATTTCATGATTTTTGCACATGAAATATCCTCAAACCCTCATATCCTCAAAAATCTTGATGGTTCTTTCCACATTAGAGAATTTACAACATATCCTCATTTGTGTTGTATTAGGAGGGCTGTACAGTGGCGAGGTGGTGGTCTGGGACACCAGTCGTACGCATGACCCTATTTTGGCTCAGACTGGGATGTCTGCAGACACCCACCGTGAACCAGTTTATCAGGTATTCCCATTGAACACCCCATCATGACCTGAGACATGTCTCTATCGGAAAGCATGATGTAATCCATACACGTATGGCATGTTTCTGCATGTAGGTAAACTGGGTCCTAGGAGCTCGCAGAGGAGAATATATGGTGCTGAGCGCAGGATCTGGAGGGAGAGTTTTATTATGGACTGTGGATGGAGCTAAAGCCAAACTTATCTTAAGTTCTGGATATGCACTTATACAACAGCAGCTACCCTGGAGTGGATCAGTAAGCAAGGTTGGTGTCACAATTTGACACGTAACAGAAGTTATACTTTTATCAAACAGTTATGATCTCTCCCTGAAGACCAGAGGCAGCACCACCATAGGAGTGACCTCTCTTGCCCTTTCCCCGTGGGACTTGGACACATTTTTGGTGGGCTCCGAAGGAGGCTTGGTGCTCAAATGCTCCTTTAGCAGTGAGATGGTGGCAGCGGTGCCACCTGATGGTGAGAGCGTGACACTGCGGGCACCAGTGCAGTTCTCTTTCTCACCACGAGGGGGCCCCATACACTCAGTTCACTTTTCACCCTTTCATAGGTAAAATGCATTTTCTGTTCTCTTTGTTAAATTGGAAGTAATTGATTGGTTCCATAAACATTTTCTGTCTTTCTGAATCTCCAGGAATCTGTTCATCAGTGTTGGGACCGATGGTTTGGCTCATCTTCATAGTGTGCTTCAGCCCCGCCCCCTTATGTCTCTGCGGGTATCAGATTCATATGGGTTTGGGGTGAGGTGGTCACCGACACGCCCTCTAGTCTTTGCTGCCGTCACAGGACAAGGTGACATGTTGATGTTGTATATTACCACTAACACAAACTAGTAACATTTATAATTGAAATAACTTTAACTTTTCCTACAGGTTTGGTACAAATGTTTGATTTGGGTCGAAGGTCCTCAAGGCCAGCTGCCACAATTGACCAAAACACAGGAGGTCAAGCTTCTTACTGCCTGGAGTTCAACCCCAAACATACAAACCTGATGGCAGTGGGCAATGCAGATGGCAGCGTCAACATCTGGCAGCTTAGTGCCGAGTTAACAGAACAAGGTGCCAAAGAGACGGCAATGCTGGACCAGCTGGCCAATGAAGTGGCTGACTGAGTTCGTTGGTTTCATTTCCTTAAAATACACACAATTTGTGTTTCATGTATTTAATATTGTTTGCATAATACTTTTTATACTTAAAATAAATACAAACTGAGAATTATCTCCAGTTATAACCAGTAGCGTTTATTGAAGCACACTGCAGTCTCATGGGTGATGTTACAGCACATCCTCTATAGGTTTCTTAAAGCAAAGCACGTAACAGCTAAAAACAACCACAATAAAAGACAGACAGATCCACTACTACAACTATTGTCAGTGAAGCAAGAGGAAGTGTCAGATAAATACGCAAGGTTAAGATTGATAGCAAGATACAGATATTGCTATACTGGGTGCTATAGAGAATTCTTTATTCAGATCCATGCAGTTTAGTCGTGTGGTCATGTGAGAGGGAAAACGCATCCCGATTGGTCACTGGCAGGCAATCAATTGACAAATAATGAGCGGGTGAATTCCACGAAGTCGAATGCCGATGGGATTTCGCGGCCCTTGCTGTCCAGGTAGGGCTTCATGTGGGAAATGCAGTAGTCTGCTTGTTCCCTGGTCAAGTTCTGTAGACAAACAAGAAACCACTGAGTATTTGTGTATTTTATTTCAAACACACAAAATTTTGTCATACATGAATTAGTAAGGGCACTCTGTGGAAATACAGTGCGGGTGTTATGTACCTGGTATAACTCTTCCTTGGTGACGTAAGGTTTGTTCTCGGCACTGAGAGCACGGAAGGCGCTCTCAATCTCCTCGCTTGACTTCACGTTCTCTGTTTCTCGGCTGATCATGAAGGCCATGTACTCCTGCAAGGACACGTTTCCATCCCTAAACAAAAAAAAGAGATGTTAGCTCATCAAATTTAGTATTTAGAACCTCCAGGACACAATATTGTGTATTCCTCACCTGTTGGGATCGACGATGTCCAGGATAGATTCAAACTCTGGGTCTGGTTCTCCTTCTTCAACCATGGGCAGGTCGTAACCCAGAGACCGCAGGCAGGATTTGAACTCCTGGTGATTTAGACGTCCAGATTTTTCTTTGTCGAAGTGCCTGGGAACAGACATTTTATAATATGTATCAAAAACACTGTTTAGCCATATTATTTTTTGGTTTGTCTTTATGACAGCTCACTTACTTGAACATCATGCTGAATTCCTTCAGGGCCTCTTCTGTTACTCCTGTAGTGTTTCTACAGATGATAAGCAAGAACAGTCAGTAATATTTTGACCAGATATAATATTACAATTCATGCGTTAACGCTTTTACGTTGACAGCCCTATGTATAAATAATTATGTTTTAATGATCTAAAAATATATACTTTTTTTAGTATATATATTAAATAACTACAACATTTATCATTATTTTAAATACAATTTATCATATTAATGTTATCAATGTAAATTGTTCTACAGTATAATCATTAAAATGTCTATCGTTGTAATAATCTATATAACATTTTTGGGATTATGGATTGTGTGAGATGTGGCACCTGGCTTGGATCTGTTGTTCCAGGTTGTGTTGCATTCTCATGCCCAGCTGGTCAAGTTGGTCCCACTGTTGGGCCAGACCGACTGTGCTGTGTTCTGTGTATTTGTTGTCCAGGATCAGTGCCTCCTCCATGGCTGCTCCCAGGTCCTCTATCTTCTTTAGCTGGCTGCGCATGGCACGGATCTCCTGGTGCTTGCGCTACAGAGAAACCCAGAAGAACAAGATATGAGAAGAGAGCATGTCAACATATCTTGTAAGATTTTTGGCTCATTCTTTGGTCTCACACTCACCTTAGTAGCCTCCAGCTGGGACTCTAAAGTGCCGGATTCTTCCACCATGCAGGACCTGCCCACACACAGAGCATTAAAACCAGAGGAAGGTATCCAAGAACACATGGCACATCCATCCAAAAACATCTCATTCACACCTCATATCAGTCTTCATCAGAGCCAATCCAAGAGACTCATTATTATAGTTCAAAACGAAACTTTATATCACTTGAAACAAAGACATACTGACTGCTATAAGGTTAATATTTACATATAATAACTTGTCATTACTGGTTCTATAGCTTTTATCTCAAACCTCCTAAAATGCCCTATAAATAGGTCACAGCAGGACTTACCAATTGTTTTGTAGTAGATAAGGAGTGACAACTACAAGGGATCCCAGAATGCAACTACAATAACCAAAGTCATGCTAACAAAGCCAATTTATATCCATGGTAATCCAGACCATGCTTGTTTGGGCCACTGCCAACAGGGTTAGAAACTGCTATATTCTTACCACTGCTTGTTTTTATACATGAATTAAATGACTTGTTTTAAAGCCATAATTCACCAAAAAATGAAAATGGTCATTTACTCTTAATTTATACTAAGGTTGAATGACTGACTTTCCTCTGTCGAACACCAAATTACAAACAGAGTTTTCAATTCACTTTCATTGACTATATTTTACAAAATTTCTCATTGTGTTCCACATGAGTAAATCAGTCATACCTTCATGTAAAACTGCGAGTAAATGGTTGAGTTTTATTTTTTGGGAAACTATCCCTTTAAAAAGCAAAATGTGCAAAACCGAAAGTTCTATGGAGTTGATAATAAAAGTGCCGTTATCACAGCAGTTGTATTTACAATTAGAAGTGACACAAAAATGTCAATGCACTGGTGACCAAATTCAGATCAGGATAAAGAAAATTGCAGTTCCACATTGCAGTTTCCACCCTGAATCTGGTGCATGAACATTTTCTCCAAAATGAAGAAAAAACTGAAATAACTGAAACGAGGATGGGGACAAAAAACGTTTAAAGAATGAGATGACGTGTTCACACTCCTTAACATTGGTGCCAAAGCCAGGCTTGTGGATTAAGAAGCTGGAAGGGTTCATCTCAAAAAAAGCCTCACGGCACATTGCAGTGAGTGTTAGTGAAGAGAACACACACACAGAGAGCCTTATTGGTGGGGGTCAGACTCGAGTGCATGAGAAAAAAAACCCAAAGGGTGTGAGGGTGGGGAGTGAGAGGCCAATCAGAAGAAGGAAAAATCGGAAAAGACCTTCCAGAAAGATCATCATCGACTTCATACTGATAGACACGGATTACCCTCCGATAGGCTATGCTATTCAGAGACACGAGGGAGGTGGGGAATGAAGAGGAAATGGAAAAAGAGTGTGAAAAAACAGAAAAGAATACATTTGGAAATATTGACAAAAACATACAATAAAATAGGCAAAATAACAGTCATTTTTGAAGACCCAAAGAATGACAATGAATCTAAGAGGTCAGGAAATGATCATATGACACCCTGGATGAAAACTGTCCTAACCTGGAACTCCCAAATTCATGCTATACCAAGTATATTTCTATCATAAAGTTTCAATTTCGCAATGTATTTCACTTTAATGCCACATCTCACACACACACACACACACACACATTAACACACACACACATTGTAGTAAAATAGAAAATGTGATATTAACCCATCCAGCAGATATGTCCTGATTTGAGAAATGATCCCAAGCATCGAGGTAGCAGCGAGAGGGTTGACAAGGGACGGGGAAAGAGGAAAAGAGAGAGATGAACAGTTAACACATTGAGCGGTGACATTGACGCCACTACTCAACATTCACATGTGGGTACATGTGCACAGACGTGGACCAGCACAAAGCCTCACTATAGCATATCAAGTGATTTACATGAATTCCGAACAGACAACAGAACACAGCAGAGCAAGCAGTGATTCCAAGACTAAAATGGACATTTAAGAAAGTTACATGGTGATCAGGAAAATACAAACGTGTGTGGTGCTATAAAATCAAATGTGTAGCATGCAGTGTGTTCAGTGTGCATGTACAAATCCCTTGAAATGTAATGTGATAAAGAGAGCAGCTCAGCACACTGTGTGGCGTGTACCTTGTCTCCTGTAGCCACTGGTGGAAGGCATTGGCATGCTGGGCAAACTCCTGTCTGAGTTTATCGTTTTCCTCTTGCCTCCTCTGTTCCTTCTGCAGCTCCAGCTCGCGCTCCTGGAAAGCAAAGTATCGGAAAACAACGATGCTAGAGTATGAAAAACATGTTTTACTAACAGAAGCCAGTCTTTTTTGGACTGACAAGTTATAGCGAGAATGCATCAAGAAAATGCTAATGTTGATTCTAAAGAGTGGTCGACAGTTTTTCATTTCTATAAAATAAAAAGAAACGTGTCAGGATTCCTCTCCACTTCACCTTAATTATCTTCTGAAGGTTCCTCCAGGTCTCCTCTAGAGCCTCCATGGTGAACCAGGTATACGGGTTGGATGACACCTGATAACTCTTGATCTGGCGATCAAGCTCTGCCAATTGGCTAAAGTCGGCCTCAGCTGAGCTCAGAGATGAGCGGAATGCATCGTGAGCGTCTCGCAGGGCCCTGATCTCCTCCAGAGAGTTGCACCTCACGGGGTCGGTCAGATCCTCTTCAGCATTCTCAAACCAGCTGTTGAAGGCCGAAGCCTTCTTGGCAAAGGTGAGGAACAGATCCTCGACCTGAAAAGAGTTCAACATTACAGCAAGACAATCTTGTTTTTGAGGAACTTCTTTTCAGGCCGTAAACATTTTTCATACCTTTCTGAAGTGCTCCTGGGCCTCCAGGAGCTTCTTCTTGCGGGCAGCTGAGTTAGACAGAAGTTGGTTCCAGCGCTTCATGAGGGTGGCATGACGAGCCTCGATGGCTTTAGACTGCACGTGTTTGGCAGCGAGCAGCTGGTCTTTGAGGGCTGTGATGTTGGTGATGCCCTCCTGCTGGAAGGCCTGAAGACCAGCGTCAAAGGTTTCCTAAGGCAGGTGGAGGAAAGAATATCAGGGCCTAGATTTTGCCGAGGAGACCACATGCATTCACAAACTGAGATATTGTTTAGTTATGTATTGTTTATGTCATACTTGTTTGGTGAGCAGCGTCTGCACAGAGGACAGATCACGGCCGTAGTCGTCTGTCTTCAGGCTGTTTTCCTTTTCACCTGATTAAACAGGACACAAACACGGTTATAGATTCTAAGGGAACAATACAGAAAACCAACCCTGTAGTTCATTTGCGTGACATTTCCCATGTTCAAAAAAAACGTTTTAACTCACCGATCCAGGACTCCACCACATCAGCCTTCCAGTTGAACTGCAGGAAGGCAGAGTTCTCATCCAGCTTGGCCTTCCTCTGGGCTGCAGCTCTCTCCAGCTCTGACACCTTCCCACGCAGGGCCTTCATTTTAGCCATGATGTTCTCCACGTGGTGGTTCTCCTGCACAAAAACATCCAGTTTTACAAACAGCCCCCTCATAAACACCAGTGAAGCATATTAAAAGTAGAAAGTCTTTTAGTTAAACGGTACCTTCTTAATGAGTTCATCTCCATTGGAACACACATCATTGACTCGATCCCTGTGCACAGTAAAATCGGTCTCAAATGCTTCATGCTTCTTCAACAAGCCCTGCAAGAGAAGACCAAATGCTTAGAATGCTTTTCTGTTTGGATTAGTTTTATATAGGAAGGAGGTTTCTAGAGCTTCTTATATTAATGCACTATACCTGCACAGCTGCCAACGTATCACCGTAATCCTCACTTCCAACCAGGTTCAGTTTCTCATTAATCCAGGCTTCCTCTTCCTCAACATTTGCCACAAACTGCTGATATTCCAGTGACTCTTCTAGTCTCTGCCCGCTGAATATCAATAAATGACAACTTTTAAAATACCGCCTGGGATACACAGAAGATAAAAGAGAGGAGACAAAAGCCCAAAATTCATACCGGGCAGCAGCCAAATCCTTCAGCTCCTTCCAATGCTCCACAAACTGAGCCAGCCTCTGCTGGATCTCCTCCTGTCCGATGGTGTTGTCATCAGACAGTTTCTTCCCAGTTTCCAACACAGACTGCAACACCACAAAAACAGTTTGCATTTAGCTGTTTCTCAAAAGTCAGGACCGTGTTCTCTTTTAAAATCACAAGTTCAAGTTTCTCCTCACCTGAATGGCTGGCTCATGAGCTCCGAGCTCCGCCTCCAGCCTCTTATGTTTCTTCCTCAGATTCTGTACTCCTGTCAAATCACGTCCATAATCCTCCGAGCTCACCAACAGCTTCTTTTCCCTGGTGAAAAACAAAAGGTAGGACATTTTTTCAAACAGTTATTTTAGTAACTCAACAAGTTTGAGACAATTTAAGATGATGGTGTAATCTTACTTTATCCAAGACTCCTCATCATCCAGGTCCCTGAAGAACTGATGCAGACGATGCGACTCGTTCAGCTTGGCACGGCGTCCAGCGGCCATGCTCTTGATCTTGGTAAAGCGTCCGTTCACGGCGTCACGCTTGTCCTTGACTTGAGAGGTGTCGAAAGCGCTGCTGACCATCAGGCTGTCAGCTTGGCCGTTGAGATCTTTCAGACGGTCCTATCAGAATACAAGGTAACCCATGAGCAACTAGAGAAGTACACAGGACTTTATCTTTTTGGAATTTTATGTGTTGTACGCTACCTCATGAGCAGAGATGTCGGCCTCAAGAAGCTGGTGCTTCTTAAGTAGATTGTTGACCGAGGCCAGATCTTTCCCATAGTCCTCAGAGGCAAGAAGAGCCTCAACCTAGCAAAAGAGGATAAAATGTCCAAAGTATTGAAATATTTACTTTTTTTACTGTTATTAACCGTAAAGACCTACTGAGAACTGTTCTAACAGTCATTTCATATGAATCAATACCTCAGACAACCAGAAGTCAAAGTCCTTGATGCCAGTGTTGAAGTTCTGCTGCCTGTTCGCCTCCTTCAGTTTCTGACTCTTCTCTGCAGATTTGTTGACGAGGAACTGCCACTGCTCATCCAGAGCATTCAGACGAGCCTGAAGGTGAACGTGAACATGACAAGCTGAGTACAAACCGCAACAACACGCTTATTACTGAAATACCCGAGATCGTTACCTTGACGGCATCCTCACTTCCAGCACAGGCACCTCTCTGGATGAGAGCATTGCCCGTGTCTATCACCCCGCGGATACGATCAGCATTAGCGTGCAATTCAGCCTCAAAAGCCTGGTGCTTCTGGTGTTTGCTCTAAAAGTGGTGACAAAGCGAAAGAGCAAAACTGAGCCACACACAGTGAAGTCATGCATAGGTGCAACTGTGGGTGCAGACTTGGAAAAGCAATAGCTGGTTTTGTATCTACCTGTGAAGTAGAGCTGGGTGATATGGTGAAAAAATTATCTTCTTATTTTCAGCCTTTTTTTTTTAATTTTTGCCAATTAAATGTTATACATGTTTATATGAACAGTGCTTTTTTCCCTATTATGCTTCCTATTCTTTTTCAACAAAATCCCTGTAAAAATATTGTAAATATATTGCCCAGCACTACACTGTGGTGTATATTCATGTGTCATTTTCACAAACTTATCTCTGCAAAAGCAGTGCATATACAAGCCTTGTTCAAATAGCTGTTGTATCTCTGAAATTCATCTGAAATGTGTTTGTGCAATAGTCTACGTGTAAACAGTTTGTAAAATTTGATGTCCTATCTGTAGTCACGAAAGAGAGTTTTAACATAAATAACAACAGAACATACACATCACAAAACAAACACATGACGCGGATGCCCCATCGGCATGGAAAAAGCAAAAGTGAAGGTGAATTTACACACCACCAAACATGGACAAACAACACGTGGAACTCAAAAACTCTGAACAGGACACAAACAAAGTCCAATGGAACATTCAATATGATGGACTGGAAGGACATTATCCAGCACACAATGAGTTCTGGAGAACCTACAAGAGTTGGGGTGTTTTGTCTGAGATCATTCCACATTTTCTTAGGGTCCAGAGATACAGGAAGAAGGAAAAAGCACTTCCAAACGGCTCATGTAAAGCATTTGCTGATACACTCAAGGGAAGCTGGGCTGCTGGTACTGTACAGCATAAGAATTCTAGGCATAGCAAATGTGTTATTGATTTTGTCAAACACACTATTTCACAAAAAAGCAAAGCTTAATTATATGTTTGCAAGAACCTTTCCATCTCCTCTCTCTGGTTTGACATGTCTATGTTCAGAAAAACACTACTGTTTTATATCCACAGTATGCATAGCATACTCATGACTTTCTTTCTTTTTTGTGACAAATGATCTGGCTGTAAAATCAGATGTAGTATCTTAATACAAAATTTTATAATAAATGCCAAAATAACCGTTTAACTTAAGGGAGAGTAAAAATGTAGAATGCTCAGTTTTTTATGTGTGCAATTAATTAAACCAAGACATCCCAGCGAAAACAAGAAGTAAAAAAATGCTGCAATGATGGGTGCAAGAAGGGACACTGACACGATGATACGACTATACAAAGCAAAACATTTGAAAGTGCGGACACAGACATACGGAACTCAAATACAAGTATACAGACACATCAAAAACGAGACAACAAACAAGTGGAGAGACCCTACTAGGGTTAGTTAGCTCTGGCACACTACTCCACTTACCAGCAGTTTGGACAGCTAGAAACAGACAATGGGAACACAGACAGAGGTTCAGTTAAACTTCCTCAAAAACACTTGGGTTGAGTTGGGGATTACAGGAGAAACATTGATAAGAGCTGCTGTGTTTAATAAGCTATTACATATTTAGGTTAGACTTAAGAAGAAGAATTGTCATTACAACATTTGAAAATTTTAACACAGAGCATTAATACATTTTGACAAATCTGACTATATCTCAAATTCAGAAGATGAGCCAGATTCCTAAGGTGGAATGTTACCTGGATGTTTGTGGGGTCCTTGTAAGACTCGTCGGTGGCGGTCTGGAGCTTCTCGCTGATCCACGCTTCGATCTCATCCACGTCTCTGCTGAACTGCTGCAGAGTCTGCGACTCGCCCAGTTTGGAACGCTTCTCAATCATCTGAGCCTTCAGACGGCGCCACCTGGAGGTCAGGAGGACGCATCGATCAGTATGTCACAAAACACCACAAAAATGGCACTTAGTGTGAACTGTGAAGCAACAAAAACTGACCTGTCCAGGACTTCATTGCGGCGTTTGAAAATGTCGGGCTTGGCGTAATGGTCAGCGCTAACAAGCTGATCCGCAAAAGACTGGAGGGCTGCGATCTTCTCCTCCTATGAGAGAATCATACATTGAATCGATTAACACAGCAAACACTACCACCACCTAACCAAACTGCACAAATGTTAAATCAAAAAGCGACAACATAGACCTCGGCTAATTCATATCATGACGGTGCATACAAACCTGAACATTGATGGCTTTGTCAAAGTCCTCATGTTTCTTGATGAGAGCCTCTACGCTGTCCAAGGAGTCGCCCTTATCATCGCTGGCCAGGAAAGCCTCACGTGCTGCCATCCAGTTTTCAGCCTGCTCGCAGTCACGATTGAACAGCTACAGGAGGAGTCCAAAGAATGTTAGTTGCTGGAATCATTGCCTTGTGTGGTTAGGTTTTTGTTGTAAAAATGGTCTTTGCTGACCTGCAGCTCTAGACATTGGTCTAGCATCATCCTGCGCTGGACCCAGGCCTTCTCCAGGTCGGCCCGCTCCCGGTCGAGAGCCTCTAGCTTCTGCTGGATCTCAGGGCTGGCGTAGTGGCCACGGGCGAGCAGCTGCTGTCCAAACTGCTCGAAGGCCTGGAAGGTGCCTGCACGGGCATCAATCTCAGTGCGGTGCTCCTACGTGAAAGACAGGACAGAATTTACCAAATACAATTTCATAAAAATTGAATAGAATTATTTGTGTCCATGGACTAAATAGGATTTTATAATAGACTACAACATGAAAACATGCTTAGTAATGGGCACTGAGTAATTGGATGTTTCTTCATGGCATTCAGTACCTGGTGTCTCTCCAGCAAAGCTTCAGCTCCAGTGACATCCTTAGCCAACTCATCAGAAGACACCAGCCCTCTGATTCCATTGATCCAGGACATGAGATCCCTGGAAAACAACACCACAGACTTATAAGGATTCATTTGTGAATAAAGTTTAACAGTGTCTTAGTTGTAATTGATGTTTATAGACTGACTTGTAGAACATGTACATATAAACTGTATGGCACTTTTGGATAAACATGTGCGCCAACGTGCCTTGATGTCACATAAACACCATTCCATATTTTCCTCACCTGAAGTCACTGAGGAAGCGCTGCAGATCGTGCGAGTTGCCCAGTTTTTCTTTGCGCTGGTCGGCGCGGCCCACAAGGCTGCTCCAGGCTGTGTTCAGCTCGGTGCACTTCTCCTGAATGTCATCCACAGCTTCAGGATGAGACTGAATCAGACGCTCAGCAGTCTCCCCCAGAGAGTTCACCTGCGACAGGAAAACCATAATCTCATCATCATCAGTTGTTCTGAACCAAGGAATCAACCGTTAACTGCTCGAAAGTTCTTACCTTGTCACCCAGAGCAGCCAGGTCTCTCTCAAAGCCCTCGTGCTTACGCTGGAGAGCCTGCACGCTGGCGAGATCATGACCGTAGTTATCGGTGTTCAGGGCTTGATTCTTCTCTTCAATCCATTCCTTGGTCTCATCCGCATCCCTGAAAATCACACAAAGAGCTGAGTTTCTCTGCACTTGATAAGCTCATTGGTCATTGGTTGTATGACGGGTTGTTTGAGATGAGATCAGTACTATATTTCACATACCTGTGGAACCTCTGCACCTCATGAGCACTGCCCAACATGTTACTTCTGTCCTCGGCCAGCTGCTGCAGAGACCTCCAACGGTTGTTTAGCTCCTACACACAAACACATGACCATGAGCAGCCAATAAGAGATTAATAACTGCTACCAATGAGCCAATGATACAAGCCGCTACGGTACACTTGGTTTCTTGTTCATTTCATGCAAGTAAGTTACATGGCCTAACACAAGGTTCTCCAATTTTGCTCCTGGAGGACCACTATCCTGCAGATTTTTGCTCCAAACCTATGACATCAAACTCAATCTAAGGGTTGAAGCTAAATCTTTAAGACAGTGGCCCTCTAGGAACGGAATTGGAGACCTTTGGTATAACAACTTCAAATAACAAGAACGTGAAGTTTATCATCCAAATAAAAATCAAAAGTGGCTTTGCCTTTCATATTATCAGCAAAAGCAACAATATGGATGAGTGCCACCACAAAGGCTACATCTAAGCACATGAGATGATTAGCAAATATGGAAGACTTGGGTGGTTGCATTAGACAAATACTGAAAAAAAGTGTTAATGCATTCTACAACAACTGCTTTAGCCCCACCAAAACAGCAAGCTTTGGACAATGAAATGTCTCTATTAATGAAAGAAAACTATGGCTAACAGATCTAAGAAAAGGGATGGGAGTTGCAACTTCACAACTGTGACGGTTCAGTAATGGGACATGACACCAGCGTAAGAGCCCAAGACCACCATAATGAGTTAGTCCTCTAGGTACAGAGGCACAATGCAGGGTTTAGTGGGGTGGGTTGAGGAAATACAGGTTTACCTGCAATCTTACCTTTATAGTATTAAAGTTGGCCGTTGTTTGAACAGCCAATCGAACGGACTATATCGAGTCAAAGAATTAGCAAGGAAGAGACAGAAGACAGGGAAGGAACAGAAAAAAACACAGCAGTCAAAAGAGCATCACCATGTGAGTTGAGGTTTTTCCTGTATTTTGTAACCAAAGTCAGAGCAAAATACCACTGTGAACAAAATCCAGGTCAAACCAAAGCCAAACACCGCATCAAATTTAAGTATGCTATTAAAACTCACGGGACCAAATCTCTTAATATTAATTTAAGCATTTCAAATGTAAGCCATAATAGTGCATTACCTTCCAAGGAGATGCACCTTTGTCTGCTTCATCCTGTGAAACAAGACCCAAACAATAAGTTTGAACATCATAAAATCAATTGATATTTACACAGAACTTACAATATTAATAAATTGTAATATTGGTAAAACACTGGTCAAACTGATTATTGGTATATTTCCAATATATCTCTAATTCCAACCACTGTTCAGATAAGATGAAGGGTATAAAACAATAATGACCTTGCCAGGAGCTGAACCCAGCATCTCTTGTTGCTGGGTGGGATGAAAGGAAAACATAGGTAAGATCACCACATTCATGATTTGCAAAAATCTAAGTATACTATTCATATCTACAGTATACTTAGTATAGTACACTCACATGTTCACAATAAACTAATGAATGAAATGGTTTATATTATATAATAATATAACAGATGTGAAGGTCATGGATATTATGGTGAGTGCGCACCTGGGCCTGTACAACTGGAGCTTCCTCTGCCATCAGCCCTTCAGACTCCAGCTCTGAAGCCACCTTGTTTATGTCCCTCAGACGAGATTCATTTGCTTTTAGATCCTAACACAACCAAAAGGAGAATGTTTAAATATGGAAGACAGCAACTACTGATGTGCAATGCTATATTTGTTCATTAAACTTCCTCTTCCAATGACCCGGACTACATTAGACCTACTTGAGGTTTGTTTGAAATTTACTTAACAGTCATCCCAAATGAGCTAAAACTTACCTTCTGGAAGTCATCAAACTTCTTCTGCAGGACTTCCACTTGCTCAAGATCAGAGCCGACCTCTTCGTTGGTAAGAGCTGACTCTTTCTCATTGATCCACTGCTGCAGTTCGTTCGCCTCACGGAAAAGCATGAACTTCTTGCAACTCTTCTCCAGCATGTCCTTCCTCTTCTCACCAAAATCTATCAGAGTACCATACCTGAGAGAGAAAAGAGAACAGGGATTTTAATGCAATGTTCCACCATCTTAACGGAGGGACTGGACAATCTCCCTCTAGGAGAATATAACTGGAGAGGAAGCTATCTCTGCATCAATTTAAAAGATATTTGATCTTAGGCGTTGTGTCTTAAGGCTTTTATGTTATCTTCTAAAAGAAGTATAAGTTGGAAATTCAATCATAAAGAACAACGTTCAGAGAAACCTATCAGCAGATGGTATTATCTTCTCCAAGGCAAGAACTCAACATCATCCAGTCATTCATAAAAGAGCTGTGACAACTTTACGCACACTACTGTACCTAGGAACTGATTTTATGTCACTCTACTATTAACTTAATTAAAAACTATTCAGGGTATTATTTAGAAAACCATGACTTCATTTTTCACAAATGCCTAAACGTTTGTATAGTACTATACTTTAAGTGTTTTGAAATCTGATTCAGTAGTTTATCTAAGTGCACAGATGCTCTCCAGCAGGGTACATGGGTTCACAGTCGGTGTGAAATCTGCATATTCAAGTAACTGAAAATGCAGAATAAAACATGAAACATCCAAACACCAGATCTAAACAAAAGGAAAAGCTCAGAATAACATCATCCATGGGTCACATCAGAGAAGATCTTCTATCACTCGACAGAATAGAAGAGTTGATGAAGTTTCAAAACCTAGTCAGCTGTCTGTGTGGCCAACATTGCAGTAGGCAACTAAACTATACTAACATGTAAAGTTTATAGTAAAGCAATCCCAGAATGTACTGCACAAATCTCTGGGATGAAACAAATTCAAGATGGCAGATTCATTAGGAGAATTACAAATATATCTGTGATATATATAAGTGAAAAGTATCGATCAATATAATAAAAATGTATATTCAACATATTTATAAAAGAAACAGATTCTCTATGTTTAGTATATCAGCAAAAAATCCCACTGACAGAGTTACTGTCCATGTGAATTGTTTTGAATCAATCACTAAAATGCAGTCAAGAATGCATTCTATTCAGGCAGTAGACTAGGTTTTGAGCAGATTTGACAGGAGGCACAGATTAGTTGAAAGACAGATTAATTTTAACAGCAAGATTAGAACGAAAGAGCACATGTATCGACAAGAATGAGGAAAATAGCAAGATGAATGAGGTTGAAGGTTCTTTATTCAAGGATAAGACATTGGTCGGGCCTACTCACAGTTCCTCCACCTGCTTCATGCGCACAGACACACTGCATGCCTCCTTGGTGGCTACAGTCCTGCCACAGGGCAGGGCAAGCAGACACATGCAAGCATTTCAATTAGGAAAGAAAGAAAGCAAAGAGGAGTAACAACGGATCAGAAACAGATTAAAGAGTAAGTTAAAACAGCCTTTTTTTGAGGTGAAAGTTACAGAAAAATGAAAGAAGCTTTGTGTTAAAAGAAATATGATTAGTTTCAGAGTGTAGATTGACAAATAACAACTAGGGCTGTCAATTTCTCATTTTAAAATGTAATCAAATGAATCGCCTTTACTGATGCCATGCTAACTTCTCTTAGTAAACGTGGAAGTCTTGTTGCTTTGTTGTGCATATTATATACAGGTAAATAAGCCTTGTTTATAATTAATCAAATTAAAATATTTAAATTGTCAGCCCTAGTTTATATATATAAAAAAGATTTGCACACATCTAAAGTCTCGTGATGAGAAACCTGAAGGCGCAACGACTCTTACTGATTATCAATCTGTTCCTGTCGCAGAGCGATGCTGCCTTGTTCGTCCAGCAGATTCTCACGAGAGGATGACTGAGTCGGGTCCAACTTCTTCACGTACGCCGCGGGAACAAAGCCCTGTCTGTCATTCACTTCCACTTTCCACCAGTCCTACAGCACCAGACAACACATCTGTGAGTTCCTTTGCTTTTAAATACAGAGTCATCACATGATAAATTGTTGCGAGCATTCTAACCTTGTTGGTGCTGTTGAGCAGAGTAAGGATGTCACCCTTCTTCATGGTGACCTCACGTGGACTCTTCTCCTGATAGTCGTACAGAGCAAGAACCAGCTCCTTACCAGTCTCATCGTCAGTGGGGGCCACTTGTTGCTGTTGACGATCCCACATAAAAAGTCAGATGTGATTGACAGGGAATTGAAAAAACAAAACATTCACTGATACAGAATTAGCCTAAAATTGAAAAAGTACAGCAGTAACGTTATTATTAAGTCTTACTCTGCAGGCCTGAGCCTGTTCTTTAAGGGCCAGGATGCTGCTTCCATATGCACTCAGATCAGACATCAACGCCTCGTGTTTCTTCAGCAGAGCCTGTACGTTTAAAAACAGTTATAAGAACTTTGACTTTACTTAGCATACATTTTTTATCACAAAAATATAAACCTTATCTCAGCCCTTTAAACCTTAAAACTGGACAGTTCAGAAATAATCAAGCCCCCCCCCTCTCCTTCACCTCTGCAGAGTCCTCGTCCTTCCCATAATCAGTGCTTCCCACGATGGGCTCTTTCTCTCTCATCCAGGACTCAGCCTCATTTGCATCAGCAAAGTACTGCTGGGCCTGCAGAGAGTCCTCCAGATCCTGCCTGCGCTGAGCTGCTTTTCCCTTCAGCCCGTCCCAGCGATTGTGTAGCTCCTGCAGCTTAGCTTTCACATCCTCTCCTGCAAAGTGACCTAAATTGAGAAAAATAAAAGACACAATATTTCGTCAGGACATTCAATAAACACACAGAATATTCTTGTAAAACGTTCTGCAGGTTTCCACAATGTCAATGCCATTCCCAAAGCTATACACATCCACAGTTTATTGGCTGCCTTTTTGGTACCTAGTTTTAGTCACCAAAAAGGATGCTTGACCCAGCCTCATTAATACATTTTTCCTGCTTCATTTGAAAACAAGTTCTTACCCTCATCCACCATGGCCTCGCCCTTCTGCGAGACAGCCTTGATACGGGGCTCATGACCAGAGATCTCTGCCTGTAGGGCCTGGTGCTTCTTCAGAAGGTTCTGCACTCCAATAAGGTCTTTTCCTGAGAGAATGCAAGAAGTTGAATGCTCTATGAGTATCAATTAACCAGGTTTATTGTCATGTCTTTAAAATGTCAGATCCTTCAACCAAGACTTTCGCTTACAAAATTCAATCTGGAAACTAACCTCTGTTTGTAGAGGAAGCGATGGGTTCCTTTTCTCGGATCCAGGTCTCCTCATCCTCCACATCTCTGAAAAGCTGCTGGAGGCGCAAAGAGTCTGACAGCTTCTGTTTACGGGCAGCCATGGGCTCCTTCAGCGCCTCATAACGTGCCACCATAGCCTCCTGTTTCTTACGGATGTTATCAGCGTCGAAATGGCCGGCCTCCTGGAACTGCTTGGCCTGAATGGTGATGCCATCAATACGGTCCTGTCAAGAGAAATAAAAACAAGCTCTCAGTTGACAAAGACTGTTGAGATTACATTGACCAAGCAAAAGAACCACAATATCAAAACATCCGTATGCGTATTAACATCCGCATTAACCAAAGTTTGTTACCTGGTGGGCTGCCACATCCGCCTCCAGCAAAGCATGTTTCTTTTGAAGGTTTTGGACGCTGGTCAGGTCTTTGCCAAAGTCATCAGAGGCCAGGTGTCCCTCCACCTCATACAACCACAGCTCGATGTCTTCAACATTACGATTGAACTGCTGCTGCTGGTTAGCTTCACGCAATTTAATCCCTGAAACGGAAAAGGAAGTGATGTCACTGTAAAATCGAACTATCTATAACATTGAGACTGAATCGCTTGCAGTACTGCAAATGAAAACTATTAATCAGCTAGAACATATAGCTTGAAGCAGTCATTATTTCTCACCTTTAAGCTCAGTTGCTTCCAAAAGTTTCTTCCACTGAGAGCTGACCTCATCCATGCGTGTGGACACCTCGCTGGAGGCGTAGTGTTGCCTATCAACCAGCTCCTGGCCTGACTTCTGGAGCGCATCAATGCGGCTCTGATTGGCGGAGAGCTCGGCCTCGAAGGCCTGGTGCTTCTGCACCTTCCCCTGCAGGTTAGATGGGTCCTAAAAGAACATCAAGTAGAGGACTGTGAATTAAACTGCAATATTCATAAAAGCTTGTGTGCATCAGCAAAACATGCACCTTGTAGGCCTCATCAGTGGCGGTCTTCATCTTCTCATTGATCCAGCTCTTGAGCTCGTCAGAGTCCCGGAAGAACTGCTGCAGATGGAAAGAGTCCTCCAGGGCGGTCCGGCGAAACTGGGCACGCTCATGAAGGGCATTGCGTCTGCTCAGCAGCTGAAGTACAAAAACGAGGTTTAAAGCACAGCGCTACCTGTGATTCAGCATTTTGTCAGCAATCACTGAGGCAAAGAAACTGCTTGCTAGGCTCTATTGAAGGACATTTCAGGGTGCTAATCTCCACTTACTGCATCTCTGCGGGTGGCCACATCCTCCTTGGCGTAATGGTTGTTTTGGATCAGTTTGGTAGCAAATTCATCCAGGGCCTGCAAATTTAAGAATAAAACAAAATAAACTAAATATAGTTGGGTGTGAACTAGTGTTCAGTGAAATATATGGTTTCCTACAGTGATCTTCTCCTCCTGGGCACTGAGGGATTTCTCGAAGTCTTCGTGTTTCTTCAGAAGTGCTTCGACGCTGTCTAGCGAGTCTCCGAGATCTTCATTCAGAAGAAAAGCCTTTGAGGGGGAAAGATTGTACATTTCATCCCATTGAGTGAATGTTTCATCTTTGAAAGAAAGTGTTATGATCCAAACATACTGCACAAACTGATCTCTTACCTCTTGCTTGCTCATCCAGTTGTCGACCTGCTCTGTGTCCCTGTAAAAGAGCTGCAGGTCCATGCACTGTTCATACTGCTGCCTGCGCAGCTCCCACAGCTCCAGAAGGGACACCTTCTCTTCAGACAGGATGCCCAGCTGAACACAAATCAATCAGAGGTCAATATGATGTCCATTTCAGAATTGTGCAGACAGTAAGTTTACAACTGCCTAAAGAGATCACAAGACATACTTTTTCTTTGACCTCCTCTGAGGCGTAGTGTCCTGTATTCAGCAGAGCTTGGCCTGCCTCATCGGTAGATTTAAAACTGTCCTCATGAGCGTCAATCTCACCCTGAAAAATTAAAATAGCTATAATAATTAATTCATATCTACTTTGCTACAGAAGCTAAAAATTGTTTTAATACCTTATGCTCCTGGTGGCGGTCGAGCAGAGCTTCGGCTCCGGCCACATCGTTGGCCAGCTCATCTGCGTTGATCAAAGCCTTCATCTCTGTCACCCAACTTGTAAGGTCCCTGAAATCTGCAGTGAATCGCTGCAGCCTAGAAAACACACGGCAACCACATGATCACAAGCCAGCACTAAGGAGCTGAGCCAATGGTAGATTTAAAATGAAGGAAGGGTGACTCACCTGTAGGAGTCGTTGAGGCGGGTGTGACGCTCGGCAGCCAGTGTGCGGATCTGCTCCCAGTTGGTAATGAGTTCATCTCTCTTCAGGTGGATCTGAGAGGCGTTCTGGGGGTGTGTTTGCTGCAGACGGTCTGCCTCCCCACCAAGAGTGTTCACCTGGGGAAGAAAGTTCATATGCTATTTAGCACTCTTAGCTTTTGAAGACATTTTTTGTTGGATGTACATCGCCTTAACAATGACGCACAATTCACATTCATGAAGATTTAAGAATGTTTGTAAAATTGGCACTCTGAATTAACATTCTATTTAAAGTGATATATAATTACTTAACCTGGCAAGGTCAAATCTGTACTGTAGGTTCCACTGACTCAAGTTACCAAAATAGTAATTATATTGTATAAAGTCTGTGGACGTGCTGATACTGACCTTGTCCTCCAAGGCAGCTAGGTCTCTTTCCAGCCCCTCGTGTTTCCTCAGCAGAGCTTGAACGCTAGCGAGGTCACGGCCAAAATCATCAGATGCCATCAGTTGCTCCTTCTCCTTGATCCAGCTGATTGTCTCATCCACATCCCTGTACACCACGATTTATAATTTCCGTAACAAACGTCTATTTCTACTAGTATTCTAAAGTTCTTCACCTCACTGTTCTCTTATCTGGCTTTATTTTACACAGTCAACGATTCAAAATTCCAATGGCATCACTTCCTGTTCCGAGTCACTTACCGGTTAAAACGCTGCACCTCAGCAGACCCAAACAGCTTGGCCTGCCGTTGCTGAGCTAATCCTTTTAGCCTCTGCCAGGCAGCGTTCACCTCCTCCTGCTTCTTTAGGATGAGTTCGGCCTCTGGGTGGTTCTCCTGGGTTAGCTTAGCGGCTGCCTGGTTCACCTCATTAACACGCTCCTCGTGAGCCGCCAAGTCTGTTTGGAACTCTTCAAACTTTTTCTGCAGAACCTCCACATGCTCCAGGTCCTGCCCAAGTTCCTCTGAGGTGACAATAGCTTCCTGTAAAATGAGACCTAGCTTTAGTTCATCTCATCCGAGATGGAGGACCCCAACACTTTTAACAGACTCAAACACTCTTGTCTCCGTTTCGACATAACACAAAATCTCGAGATTTCCCCTATTTGTAAATATGATCTAAACTTCAGATTTTCATTGTGCTCTATGACATGATGTGAATATGACATCTACTGTTTTCTCACCTTGTCGCTGATCCAGTCTAGGGCATCCTCGCACTCACGCAGGTACTGCACCAGCTTCTGGGCCTGCAGGAGACGCACTCCCTTCTCCTTTGTCCTCTGCAGCAGCAGATCCCACAGACGATGAAGCTCCTCTAGACGGGTCTGAGTTTGAGGAGAAGGCAGAAAGTAAACATAAAATCAAATCCCTTTACTCATCCAATGCAGGTTTTTTCTAGGAAAGCTCAGTTTAAGTCCAGAAATGTCTTTTTCAAGAAAGACTAACTACGATTAAGATCACTGATAGATTGAAGAACACTGCACACAGTTCTTTTAAAGACATGCATTTCATTATTAAGAGAAGTAGAACACATTCAACAGAAAACTTCACAACACTCAAGTACCTACTGGAATAAAATTCCCATAATTGACACTTTTAACTATTGGTCGCTGAGCTGTCCGGTAAGGCGTGAAAGACTGATGCATACAGGCAGATGTCAGTACATTAAACATCCCATTTTAACTTCAACGTTTACAAATAAGCCACGTGCACCACGTAACATGTTGCATTATCAGTTTATCAATTCTTGCAAAAAAAGTGTCTCTTACTCGGATGGTTTCAGATGCAAAGTGGCCCTCCGTTATCATGAGGTTGCCAGTCTCATCCAGTTTAATTATGGCCCCTGCGTTGGCCTGCACCTCTGCCTCAAACGCTTGATGCTTCTGGAGCTTTCCCTGAGTGACGAGCAATACACATACAGTTAAACCACAAACACATTAGGCTTTATATATTTATAAGGCTTTATATTTAATTTATTCAGGATCTTTGTATGACCTAATGCATAACTACCATAATGGACCCTTCACAACCAAAACATTTAAACTGAGTTTAAAACCATGAGTTCCAGTGCTTTGATGGGAACAGCACTGTTTCGCCTATGAAATGTCTGCCTGTTATATTGTCTGACCTGTAAGTTACTGGGGTCCTTGTAGTTCTCGTCAGAAGCAATCTGTAGCTTCTCTTGGATCCATTTTTCCAGCTCATCTGCATCCCGACGAAAGAACTGGAAACGGTACGAATCCTCAAGTTTCTGCCTGCGCACAGTGGACAGCTCTTTGAAGCGTCGGTACCGGTCCAGAACCTGCTGACGGCGGTCCTGGATGTCATCAGCCGACTCCAGAACTTTTACTCCACTGACATCCATTTTCTAGAAAAAATATGTTTTGTTAATAAACCTATAAATATCAATTTGGGCAAATCAACTAACAAAAGAGAAATTTTAGGGTTTTAAAGAACCTCCAAGTAGCTTTCTGAGAGAACAAACAGTATGAGTGTTAAAGACAATGAATCATAGAAATGCCTAAATAACTTCCAGGAAATACCCCCCAAAAAATGTATATCGTTTGCAATAAAGAAGTAAAGGCAACATTCTTACGTCTTTGGTTCTTTAACACACAACTCAGGCAGCCATTTTATGTTAATAAAACAACTTACTGTATGTTAACAGACAACTCTTCCTAGCAATAGCCAACAGCTGAGCACATGAGGGGGCCCGGCAGAAATTCCTTACGCCTTACAAAGAGTGCTGCCATCAGCCCCCCACTGAGTTTGAACACAACCCCCACCAGCACAAGGCTAGATCCATCCCAACCCAGCAGCATCTGTCCCATGGTTTCAGGGAAGTGTGATTTTTAGCTGCGTTGAGGGAGGAGGGGGTAAACGTATCCAGAATGACTTCACCCAAGGCCAATGAGACAGGGGTCACAACCTGATTACATTAATGCAATGTCCCCCTTTCCTATCTACAGGGTGTTTAAATTGGAACCATTTCACACATTTCCTCTGAGAGAGAATGTGGTTCTGGGCAATAACCTGCTGGTTACCTAGTTAGCTAACCTTATGAGCAGGATAACGCCCATACCTAGTAATGTTTTTAAAACAACAGCAACTGAGTCTGGCATGAAGAATGCAAAACAAACCTATATTGCTACCATAATCATTTGTACAGTTATTTACACTGAAAACAGCTGATGAGGCATTCAGTTGACAATCCAACGCATGTTCCGTCCCAGACAAAACATAAAACAATGCATATTAAAATTAGCACATCATTTATCAGAGAGTCCTTGACAATTGTTATAAATCAAAATGTTCACGGTGGTGATAAAAACATTCTGAAAACATGGATTCATTTCACACACAAGTGCTAACATCTGGACTCATTCTACATAGGTGTGCGAACAGCTGAATGTTTTTCAGCAGAAATTAGATTTAAAAGCTCACTTGCTTTCAGCACTAACATGGAAATATTGACCCTTTCCGTCAGGGAAAAAAATGAGTTTATTCAATAATAGCACTGTCATGTGGTTTTATCTAGATGTTTACCGATCAGCTGACAATCATTTCACAGTAGTGCTTATGGGAAAGCTTCCATTCTAAGATCATTTAAGAGGCATGTGCTCCATTTGCCGAAGCAAAACCCATTACGGACACAAATGGGAAGCATTTAAGGCTAATCCAAGGTCAGGGGGAAAACAAAACAGCCCTTTTAACAAATGTAAAGAATGGTCGGTCAATGGAGTCAACCATAGAGTCAATGTAACGTGCTGTCTGCCTAGATCAATACAGTCTTTTGTTACGCTGAGCAGAACTGCCAGAATCTTTCCACCAACCCCCATGTCGACATTCATGTGATAAAACAAAAATGGCTTATAAAGCACTCATCAGCAGAAGATCAGCTCAGTAAGTGACTGCAATTTACAAAACATCCGGATGCACACAACTGTAGGGTGAAAATAAAAGATTTTATAATTTTAGTATTCAGCATCAACAAATCAGAAAGTTGAAGGCTGATGTAGGATCCATGAGCTAGGTCATATCAATCCCACAGTTTTGACACTGGGAAGCATCACATCCTCTTTGGCCAGACAACAATCGCTAATAATTAGGAAAAGCACAAAACACACCCAGATGTGATGTGATGAACAATTGATGTCACAGCTCGCAGTGGGATTAGCCCTCCCTGCTTTTGTGCGGATGTGTCCTGTTTTTGTCCAGATCAGCTGGATGGATTCCGCCCTCCCCCTCACCCAGCCTCTCCCAAAATGATCCACGACTCAACATCCACTTGGATCAGTCAGGGAAATAAAACAAGCTTAGCCAAGATTCAGTCTGACCACTATTTGGGACAGATGTCAGGGACACAGACACCGTATAATTCAAAGCACCATTCCGATAAAAAAAAACTGCAACATGTGGTATGCAAAAAGCGCAACAGACCACACCCCGATGCACAGCAAATGTTACCAGACACATTCTTTCAATCGCTAACATGTCTTTAAATACTACATCTCCTCTCTAACTCTGCATAACATCTCAAGACCGTTGTCTAAACCTTGAAGCCCAAAGAAAACTGCACAATTAAAAACGTTAATAAAAAAAACTCACCAGAATACAGAGCTATGGGGTCACAAGAGCGTCACTGCAGTCTAGCTGTAGCAAAAGATAGCGCCTCAAACACGACTGCGTACAACTGATAACACAAATTCACACGTTTTTATCCCTCCCTGTTCCACTCTGACTTTCGCGCTCTATCATTTTTCTTATTCGCTTACTTCCAATTCCAAACAATCAATATGCCAGTCCACCAGCTCTCTGGAACGTTCCCCTCTCTCTCTCACACACCCTCTCTTCCTTGCATATTCATTCATCGAGTAGAGTGCTTCAATAACTGCCTCTCACATTCCAAACCACATGATGACACAGGCAAAGTCCGACAATTTGCTCTCCTAAAGTACAGTAGGCATGTATGATTTATGAAAGAGCTAACCATTACAAGAGCTTTATGATAACATTTAAAACCCTTTTAGTTCCTGAAGACTATGTTATTCAAAAAGTTCTCTAGAACCAACAGTTTGTCTTATAGTCAAACAACCACTTCAGAAACACAAACCCATTTTAAAAAAGTAGGTGAATTCAATGAAATAACGTTTTTAGATAAAGATTATATATATTCCCACTAGGGATGCCACAATACTCAGTATAATATTGAACCGTTCGGTATGACCTCCACGGTTCAATACGTGTAAGTGAATTGCGGTTTTCCGGTTTGCATTTAATTTTTTCAGTGCACTTAATTACACTGTGAACTGGCTCTGTCCGTGTTTGTATGAATGTATTTTTACACTGCATACGAAAGCAGCACGTTCGCGTTGCTCTCAGCACATGCAGAAAGAGCATCTACATCACCACGCCAAAGTCCGTTTAACAAAAGTCATGCCACTCGGCGGCCTTTCAGACAGCCATTTACGTCATAGCAAGTGCGCCTCCAAGCAGCTATTTTGCATTGCATTTCTTACAATTCATTGCAAATGGCAGTGGCGCACCTTGTTAATATATTATCTTTCCAATTGAGCGCACGTTTACTTCCATTATGATGAACAGTAAACCAAAAACTGCTGTGAGCTGCCAGTGTAAATCTTTACATTTATTAAATAACCTACACCAGGAATTTGTACAAGTTGTTTTTTGCTTAAAGATAATAAAATAAGTCAAAGATAATAAAATAAGTCAAGTAAAAGAGAATTTCAGTAAAATATTTTTTTTTCTTAAGTTTTTACTGTTCCTGTCACATAAGCATAAAACAATCAAAAAACATTTTTATGTGCCGAAGCCATCAGAACCAAACCGAACCGAACCGAAAACCGTGAACCAAAACCGAGGTTCGTATTGAACCGTGGAGGAGCTGCATTGTTGCGTCCCTAATTCCCACTCCACCTAGATAATCAAGACACTATAAGAGTCTTCAATTCCCACTTTGTCGTGATAATGAGGTTGTCCTCTTATAGACATTCTTCAGATTCTCTCAGAGAAGAGACTGAGGCCTATTAATAACCCACAATCCTAAATCTGCCGGCACAGATTCTCCAAGCAGCATTTGGAAGATGTGACAGACAGTGATGAGACACATAACCATTAACCTGGTTTATTAAAATAAACAGGGAAAACTGAACTTAAAACTGAGCAATTAGCACATTGCCATGTAGAAACTCATCATCTCACATTCTTCTAGCCTGATATTCATAATGCACTCATTTTTCATAACGCTCATTTTCTCACCGCCCAAACATACAATGTTCAGCTAGAGTAAAAGCACTTATCATTAAGCATACTCCCACTGTCAAGCTGGGAATACTCAGAGTAAGGTCACGTTTAAAGCCTAGAAGTTTCCATGGTAACCCATCTGTATCCGAGGCCGATGACGGCACAATGGTTGGAAGCAGGCCTAAGGAATTTAGAGGAAACAGGCGGGCTGTCTCTAAGGATTCAGCTTGGATAAGTGTAACTGTTCGAAGAAACCAAAGAGCCACTAGAACAGGAGGTACAGACAAAAGGGAGGTACATTCTTTCAATTATTTAGAGCGTATCCTATTGACTCATTTCAAATGGGTAATTAATCAAGTGTTGAAGATAATTCTAAATATTCGATATTTAAGACTATGGAGAGCTGCAGATAGAAAAGAGTCGCTACAACGGTTCTTACAGAATTTAACTTAAGAATCAACTTAAAACATGATCAAATCAGGGATCAAATCAGAATCAGGGATCAATTATCAATACATCACACACAAGCAAAATTAATGTGACTTAATCCACGGCAACATGTCACTCGCTGTAATTACCATGCAGGAAAAACAAAAACCATGCAACAGCCACAAATCTAGTAAAAACACATTACACGTGCATTATCCATGATAATACAAACATCACCAACAAACTTCACAACTGACTTCTTCAATATGGCTAAATAATATCAAATTCATCTCTATGTAGCTCTTTGCCCAATGGACAATATGATATCCAGTCACTTACGTTCAGACCAGGTGAATGCAATTATGATTCTTCATGGTGTAAATAAGTATGCAAAAAAACATTACAGCCACAAAACAGTCTCTGGTAGAATTAATGAATCCATCTATTCTCCTGCTGCAGTGCAGAGAAAAGCATCAGCCCTGCAGTGACGGGGTTTGCGTGGGGTGACAGCCAAAGCAGAGCCCAGCCCTTGCGTTTTTCTTTTCGAGAAAATTAGCAAACACTTCACTCACACGGTTCAATCCAACTTTTTACAATACACTTGCTTTTAATTGCTATGTGAACTAAACCACATCAAATCAGAGGAAGAACACGCAGAAAATAACACAAACTGGTTGTTACAAACTTTACCTTCAGTTTTGGTTTAATAAACTTGGACATGGTGAAAGGACGGTGTCACTGGGGAGGCTACGAGGCGTAATGTAAAACAACATTTTTGGTTAAGACACTTGGGTTTTGAAAATACATTTTTGAGTTAAAATATAAATAGAAAAACATTCAATGAAATCAAGACTTCCTTAAGGGAGTCACAGTGCTGCATGCAAGAATATTTCAAATTCATGCGAGTTAATAACATAACACATCCACGAAAGATCAAATATGATAAACGTCGGAGTGAATGTGGAGACATACGAAAAACTGTGCTCCTTAGAGCCTTGTGCAAAAAGTATACCCCATCAGGTTTACATTACACTGGTACGCAATGTGACACCAGAACAGACAATGGCACACTGCCTTAGGCCTGTGATGTACAGCATTACAAGGCTTCAGGTAGTGCACAAACCAGCCATGACTTAGGGGTTCACAATATCTGCGTCAACATGGACGGGTGCAGAGCATTACTTAGTTTGTGCAGGCCATAACAGTGCCATTCCTTCTCTACAACACACATCACAAACCGATAAGCTCTTTAAAGTACGTAGGGCTTAATTTATACCAAATATACCTGCAGCATCATACAAAGTATAGACCACTGGGAGTGGTCAACAAAAACAACACAGAGTGCACAGCTGCACTGGCAGGACCTTCACCCTTAAGAATACTGGTGTTTCAATGTTATGGGACAGGAGGACACCACACCCTTCTAAAGATTTTTTCAAGGAAACAGGACAAGGAGAACAATGAACTTTGATGTATTTATTTCAGCAACATAGGCTAGTTGACAGTGTGTGCTGTTAACCGTAGAACAACAGAATTCCAGTCACTAAGAGATGACACAGAGCGCCAGGTTATTTCATAATGAATAATTGCATTGAGGCACCAGGTCTGAAAATAGACCTGCAATTTGATTAGCAAGTGAAATACTAAAAAAGCCATATTATACTTAAGGCGTTTAGTGTGACTGCTGTAGACTGCATACTAATGTCAAAACACAAAACATTTCTTTTGGGGGTTTTGTTTATGCTCAGCGGGGCTTTGGCAAGTCAGCATTTGGCATGCATGGTTAAGTCACCACTACACCATAAAAAGGGAAGACCGTGGGTTCAAAAGGCAACAATATAAAGCATTAACAAGTAGCACATTTTAACAGTTTGAAATGGCTTTTTCCAAATTCTTTGGCAGATCAGTTCAATTTCAACCACCTGTCCCGTCTTTAAAATATCTAATTTACAGGAATGACAAATGTTTTTAATAACAACCTTTTTACAGATAACACAGTCAAAAAATATCTACCCAAAAGGCCACTATCCTCAAACATGCATCTAAGCAATCATTTGTTGTGTTTTATTGCGACTGTATGCAAGATGACAACCATAAAAACAATAAAAGCCAAGCAAAAGCACAGGCCTCTTTTCAAAGAATTAATCCAATGACAGAAAGAGAGACTGGGCGGATCCTCTATTGCCCGTCCGAAACGTAGATCTGTCTTCACACTAACCCAATGGAAAAAATAAACATACTGCATTTGTTTTCCTAAAACAAAATAAAATTAAACATTTTGTTTCCTGTTTTGGAGAAATAAAAAGAATTGGAAGGCAACTGTGGTCCATTTGCAGGTCCAAATGCTTTATAATAACATTATAATTAAATTCAGTTGCCTGAAAACCACCCTATATTGTCCATTCAGTCACACATGTATTTAAATTAAGGTGGTAATACATCGACCTGTGTCATGTTTAATGTATAATGTAGCCGTGAATACGTGTTAGCTTAGCAGCTAACGGCTTCGTCAGGCAGTGTAAAGCGAAGCTCGCCTGAGAAAATGTAATTAAAATATATATTTGCACAACGATACAATAACAGTGTGTTTATAGTTAACTGAAACAGATTCACTGTTTTCAACATATGTGAAAACGGTCATTGAAACGCCCCTCACGGTCTCGGCAATAGCAAACGCCACCTAAAACGAGCCATTCCAATCCAATAGTTTTGTGATAAAGGGGTTGGAGAAATGCATTTTGTTTGCAAATAAACACACACACACAAAAACGTTGTAATGTTGTGTAAATACCTACCTTGTTGAAGGTTTTTGCTTTATTTCAGAAGCTGGGTGGAAACGGGTGGCGACCTCAACGATTGAATTCACAGCGAAGCTTGAGCAATCGAATGGACCTAGCTGCGCGAGACGAAACTGACATCATGCACTGCAGCAACGAGTCGAAAATTGACGGAAAATGCCGAGTAGTTGTTTACATTACAGGGCTAACAGTCTGTAGGAATAGTTAGAATAAAATAATACCCATTGTTTCTTTTCTATGTTTTAAATACGGAGTCAGAATATATTGTCTAAATTTTTACACGGAATTAAACTTAAGGTCGTTTGCTAATTTAATCAACATAATTTGGTGAATTTCCTGCATGTAAATTAGATAATTAAATTAGAAGTTTACAGATTTGAATCTGCATCCCTTTTACATTCTGGCCGTAACTGCGCCCGGGAAATGCTGTGTTAATAAATCTGGTTGCAGTTCTAAAGTCTGGGGCTTTTGCTGTCTCATGTCTGAGGAGGATGTCTGTAAATAAAGAGTCCAGTTTCGAGTCAGTTCTGCAGTATCGACAAAATCCTTAAAACCTTAGAGGAGTCATACCATGCATTTGATTAAACATTTCGTATTATTAAAATACCATATTTTTTTAGGCTACATGTAGGCCTAGTCAAATCTCTAGATTGTTATATGAATAGTCTGTCTTTGCAAATAGTATGCAATAGTGTATTTAGTTTTGCATAAAGTATTGTTCTTTTTTATTTATTTGTTGATCTGTTTGTGCTTGTTTCCAGCAAGGGGTTATGGACCCTAAATGCTCAGAGATAAATCCCCATCCTACGACCATTATGTAAATTTCTATCGCATTATGTCTATCGCGCCCACTCAAACGCCTCGATTCTCAGGTGATGTGCAAATCGACCATTAGCACCAGGAGGACCAGTACCACCACTCCAAGTTGCATATAAAGCTCTTATTTTCTCAAGCACTCTTATTACTGTAGTGTCTGAACTTCGGTTGACGTCTGAGCTAACGATGCAAGCGTGTGATTTCTGCGGATATGACGGGAATGGCGATGCTATCTCCTTCCACAGGTAGCATTTATTTTGTCGCCTTTCCTGTAGGCCTACAACGAAACTGTGCTCTTATTGACTATCCCGTTTTCTCAGATTTACACTAGAAGAAGAAAATCGTCGCCGTTGGACGGTAAATATGAGAAGAGACGCTGAATGGACTCCATCTGAATCTGCATCTCTGTGCTCCGCTCACTTCACTCCGGATTGCTTTGAATCTGGATCAGCACATTTACACCCAAACGCTATTCCGACTATATTTGATTTTACACAGTGCATGATACGTTTTTTTATTTACACTTCTGTAATGGATGGGTTATGACGAGATTTATCTTTGGAAAAATGCTTTTATATTAGCCTAATTTCTTTGATCAAAGATTTAAATAGCGTTTTCCTACATTTATATATAAATATATATTACAACACATGTACATTATTAAATTGTTTGCATAAATGTAGTTATAGTTTATTATAAAACAATATAATTTTTGATATTTTTTATTTTCTTTGAAACAGAATCTAAACACTGAAAACATCCCTCAAGACCAAGGAGAACATAAATCAACCGACTCGTCATGTTGTGGCTGTTATAAACGTCTACAGGCTACAGAGAAAGTTTACCAACTGAAATTAGCTGCTGCCCAGCTTCAAATAAAAGAATACAAAAAGAATCTAGCAGAAGAGTCACGAAAAACAGCAAAATGGCAAAAGAGAGCCATAGTTCTGCAGAGTGCCATTAGAGCCATGAAACAAAGAGGGATAATACCTACAACAAGAAAAACCTCAACACCAAAAAAATACTAATTTGGAATAAAATAAATGGCATTGGCCATTATGTTTATAGGAACACAAGCTTGCTGTTTTTATGTGTAAAGATGCAATATAGTACAATGTTACATTTTGAGATTGGGTTACAGTATTTATATAAGAACACATGGTTCTACAGTCACTGTAAGTTTCACTGTGTAAATGATGTCAACACACTTTTCAATACAAAATGAAGCAAATATCATTTTTTAGGAGGCGCTTTAGTACTTTTACAAACATGATATGTAAACAACAACAATAATTCAACAATTAAAAAATACATGTTGCATTTCATAAGCACTAACAACAATTGCTGTTTATTTCGACTGACATCATATAAATAATACAAAAGACAACAAAAGTGCAAGTCTGACTTCAGACAAAACACAACTCCTTTAAAAAATGGATGGTTGTAATTACAATAATGTAAAACATTGATAGCACCCATCAAAATAATGTATAAAGTTACTGAACTTAGTCTCACTGAAGCAAATAATTTTCGCCGCATTGAGAAATGGTGAATAAAGACATTTTATAATTTTATCACATAATAGGCCTGCTACACTTGCTATAACTGAAAAAAAGCCTGAGAGTTTATACTTATTTTGTATTTAGAAATATAAGTACTAAGCAAATAATTATTTGCAAATGTCAGGATGTTTACAATTTTAGGAATACAAGGGAAGATTTATGAATAAAAAGTTTTACTGTGATACTTTTAGATTACACAGATGTCAGATGATGCACTGATTTTACTTTAAAAAAAAAAGTTTTTTGTGTGTCAAATCTAACTAGATACTATACTAAAGCATATTGTAATTTTTTATAACCAGATAACCGATGCAAAAAATCAGAAAAAATAAATCCATAACAATGGATTACTGTAATAACCATATTACTATGTGCAGGAAAGTGTAAGAAATAATTTCAGTATAGGTTGTTACAGACTTATTGCAATAAAAGGACAGCTTAAAACTATTTTTTGCAAAATAACCATCATGAGACAGGGTCAAACAAAATAATTTGAATGTATGAAACCAGATTCTTCATTCTAGCATGGACACATAATGCTAAGGAAATACAAATCACCATTTGGTCTTCTTAACCAGTAACAAGCAGAATAACCATTTGTAGAAGTTTATAGTAAAATATTTAAATATATTGTAAAGCATTGCAAGAGGCCTTGCTCCTAAAGGAAGTCTTTAAAAAAACCTGAAAGAGCTCTCAGATTGGTGAAGGCGTGTGGAATGAGGACCCAGTGAGCGCAGTATCTCCAAACACATTGGCGTAGGAAGATTTGAGGAACTGGACATAGTTCTGGAGGCTACGGTTTGTGCTGTCAGACTGCTCCAGTCTGTCCTTGACATCTTGTAAACGGCTTTGGTACCTCCGTTCCGCCTGAGAGAAAGACATAGCAGTACATAGATGTTTCTGATATTAATAGAGCAGTGATATGTGCACATATTTACAAAATTGCCTCTTGAAAGTTAAAGGGTTGTCCGAAAGTAGGACGTATAGATACAGATGGAGTGGATCAAAACAGCACAGGGATCTCAAAGACTCTGTATGTGTATAACATATAACCAGTTAAAAATATAGCAGGATTTTTAACTCACTGACCTCCTCTTTGGCTCGTCGTAACTGGTTCAGCTCAGATGTGGTTCTGCTCAGTTGTGTTTCCAGATCAACAACTTTGGACTGAGTTGCACGTTCTTTTGATGCCGCCCGCTCCCTGGTCTGTGTGACCTGCCAATCAACAGTGAATCATTAATTCTTTTGTCATTTATTTACCCTTATGTCATTCCAAACCTGTATGATTTCTGGAGAACACAAGATATTATAAAGAACGATTGTAACCATTTAACATTGGCCCCCATTGACTTCCATTGTATGGATACAAAACCAGTGACATTTCTCAAAATATCTCCTTTTGTGTTATAACAGAAAAAAAGAATGACACGAGGATGAATAAACTGTTTTTGGGTGAACAATCCCTTTAATCACTTCAAGCCTGACCTGACGGCGAGCGTCTTCGAGCGCCTCTTCCAGCTGCCGCGTCAGAATACTGCACTCTCGAGATTTTTCCTCCAGACGCACCTGGTTGCTGTGAATAGTCTCTTCTCGTTTGGCGATCACCTGCAAGAGGTCTCGGTTTTGGGAGGTAGCTTCTTCCAACTTCCTGTTGGCAACAAGGAGCATTTTGAGTGAATGAGCGACAATCTGACATGAAAATAAATAGAAACCGATGATGGGACAGAAAGATGGAGTCACAGACCGTTCAACGGCATCTGCTTTGTGTTGAAGCTGCTTGTTTTCCTCCAGTAGCACCATGTTTTTGTGTTTCACCATCTCTGCCTGACTTCCCTGCTGGTCCACCTAAATCAGTCAAGCAAGACACATACAAATCTGTGTTACTCTATTTTAAAAACTCTTTTAACATTTTTTCCTGTGGAAATACAAATACACATACTTTAATGCACAGCTCTGCGAGAGCTGTGCTGAGCTCGGTGCATCTCCTCTCCTGAGAATGTTCTTTCTCGTGAGCTTCTTGCAACTGGAGTTCTGTGCATCTCAGAGCTTCAGGAAGCGGCTCGAGCTCCGCCAGACGACCGAGGAGCTGCTTTCTGACCTGCTGGATCTCCTGATCCAGCTCCTCTCTTACCATTTGGGCTTCACGGTCAGTCACTTGCAGTCGTGCACAGTACTCGTCCGCCTCAGCACGGGTCTTCTGCATCTATAGTCTCGAAGAAAGAGGCCAGAGTTGACAAACTCTAACAAACATGGGCACAAAAAAAGACATTGTGTGTTTGACGATCATACCTGGATTTTATAACTGTCGACCAAGCTCTCATACTGCTTCACTGAAACTTTGATCTGCTGGACTTCAGACTGCGACAGGGTCAGCTTCTCCTCCAAGGCAGACAAAGTGGCCTGCACATAAATTCAGATGACACCAATCATACAAAAGCATTTTGTCCAGTCAGTAAGAGGGCCACTGAGGGAATGTGGGTAAAAATGAAACTGGACATCACACAGAAATCTGGTCATGAGAGGTGCAGAAGGACAAACCTTAAGGCTTTGGTTCCCCAAGCGTACAGTAGAGCTATCTGTAGTTAGCTCATGAAGGCGATTTAACAGTCCGTCTCTCTCAGACCGGGCTTTCTCTTCCTGTTCCTGCAACTGATCTGTCAGGTCTGTGATACGACTATGAGAAAACACAAAGGTCTAAAACTTTTTGCTTGGATTTCTGGAAGAAAGTCTTCCGAGGTTTCCATTTATTCTGAATTATATTTTGCACAAACATACAAAATATGGGTTGTTTTCTATGGTGTGGAGAGTTTCAGTGACAAACCTATTCAGCAACGTGATCTCCATCTCTAGCTGTGCCTTATCCTTCATTTCTTTTGCATGTCGACTGCTCCAGTTCTCTGTGGCCGATACAGCATCTGCCAACTGAGCCTCCTGCTCAGATGATTGGATAAATGGTAATATACAGTATATTATTTATTTAATCCCCCAAAGAAGAACTATTTTTACTATGCACAGCATGACAAATTTCTGTATGTGGGAACACCTTGAATGAACTACCATGCAAGCAGAGTGCAATGATTACTGCATCCTACAATACAATGGTTTGTTCACCCATAAATGAAAATTCTGTCATCATTTACTCACCCTCAAGTTGTTCCAAACCTGTATAAATTTCTTTGTTCTGCTGTACAAATTTAGCAATTTTCAGTTCTGGAGCATCATTGACTACCATAGTAGGAAAAGATCGGGTAACACACGCAGTTTTTGCCAAACTCATATTAATCTTGAGTACCTATACAGTAGTATTGCATACATCGTATCTTCGAAGAGTACTTAGTTTGATCATATTTATAAAAGAGGGATACAGCTGTTCGATTATTTCAGGAAAAAGATGAGCTGCTGGAGGCAGGCAGGGGGGACGGAACTACAGCACGAGCAAACAATAGCCTATACATCGCATTAATCCTTTCGTGAAATTTAAAATTATGGACATACGCGCCGATTGCCAAAAACGCAGGCATATGACTTAGTTTGATTTACCGCGTGCAGTTCATGTCTGGCATCTTTTAGCACTGGGACCACACCATTTATCAGTTTCAAACGATCTCCACATCCAGCGTTATATCCACCGTTTATATAACATCCATCACTGAAATGCCGTGAACAAACACAAACACCTCAACTTCTCTCAACATCGCAAGAGTAACGAGCTGCAGGCCCACAGCGCCTGGGTCTTACTATCTCTCGTCGGTTGGCGGGCTATTTCTTTCGCCTTGGGCATGCTTTTCCGGGAGAATTGCCCAATAAAAGGAATAGGATCCCTTTTACGAAACAGGGATCCAGACCGAAACAAGTTGGAGTGCTGGGGGAGTGTTTCAAGCACAGAAATACAACGTCATACGTCCAACTCGTTCTTTAACAAGTTGACCATGTTAAGCATGAGAAGCCAGCACGTTTAACAGTGTAAAGAAGTCAGAATGTATGAAATAGTATGTTACCCGATCTTTAAAATGGTAGTCAAAGGTGCCCCAGAACTGTTCGGTTTCCTGCATTCTTCAAAATATCTCATTTTGTGTTCAACAGAAGAAAAAACATCCAATGTTTGGTTTGGAACAACTTGAGGGTGAGTAAATGGTGACAGAATTTTATATTTTTGGGTGATCTGTTCCTTTAAGCATGTAACATTCTGAGCATTTCAACGTTTGTTGCATCAACAACGGTTTCACACACTTTTTTCCTAAAACAGACACACCAAAGAGACATTGAACTCATCCCAGAGTCATTCTACTCACTATCTCCATGAGCTGAGCACTGAGCTGTCCGACAGTATCTTCACTACGCTGTGCCCTTTGTTTCTGTGCGCGCGTGGCTTTCTTCAATGCCTCCTTATCAGCCTCTGCCCGCTGCCTGCGCTCTTGTAACTGCTCCTGCAGGTGATCAATCTCTCCCTTCTGCTGGCTGACAGTTCGCTCCAGATTCTGAACCGAAACGAACAAGACTATGTCACCTTAAGTCACAACTTGGAATCAACACTATAATAAACACTATTGGTTGGTTGAGTACGATTGAAGTGCATTACCCTGATCTGAACGTTTAGACGGCTATTCTCCGACTCCTTATTGCGTAGCTGACCCTGCAGATGAGCTCGGGTGGCCTCCAAGACTTTTGAGAGTTCACTGGTGGTCCTTGAGTTCTCCTGTTACAGGAGGAAATGATACCATTAAAAGCTCACAATAAATGACAGGGTAAGATAAAAATTTGCTAAAAAACATTTACAGTTTACCTTTTCATTATCTAACATGGAAGAGAGTTGATTAACCTCAATGTCTTTGTCCTGAAGCGTCACAAGAATACGCTTTAGGAAAGAAAACAGAGCTGGGTTAAAAAAGAGGGAAAAATAATGGCTTTGGTAGGTTTTGATGATCAAGACAAGACCAACCGAATTTTCTGCTTCTACATCAGTAAGCCTTTTTAGAAGAGCATCCTTCTGCTCCAATAGTCTTAGAGAATCCATCTGTAAAACAAAAAAAGTAACTCTGTCGATGTCAGTACAACGTAAACGTCTTTTCTTTTAATTTATTTGTTGGCAGCATGGCAGTACCTCTCGATTGTGCTGTTCTCTCAGAAGATTTCTGAGGGCTCTGTTGGTGCCCTCAAATGTCTCCAGCTTTTGCAATAAGAGTTCCTTCTGTCTGGCCATGTGTGATGTGTCAGATCCTGATAACCTTTTCTCCTGTGCAGGTACATAAAATGTAAAAAATAGAATTTTGTTCTTTTTGCAGCAAAGATTATAATTAAATAAGGGGCAATTAGGGGAATATTAAAATGTTTCCTTTGGTGCTCTATGGAAGAAAAGTCATGTTTGAACCAACAAAGTAAGAAAATGTTCATTTCTGGGTGAAGTATCCTTTTAAAACCGGTTTGAGTTCACACTCACACTCCTGGACATCTGGCTCACTGTTTCACGGAGGGCTGACACCTGCTTGGCAGCTGCATTGCCGTCCATCTCGGCTTCCAGTAATTTCCTGAGTAGAGCATCTTTGTCTAACTGCTGACTACTTCTCTCTAATCTAGACAAGAATAAATGGATTTAATAATTTACATTTCAAAGCATACGTATTAAAATAATCAAGGGTTATTTACGGCAACGTTGTCATCGTACCTGCCGAAATCACTTTCTACCATCATCTTCTCCATGGACTCTCGCAGGCGGGAGTTCTCCTCCTCTGTGGCCTCCAGCTCTCTGGCGACCTCAGCAAGCTCCTCCTCCTGCTCGGCGATGACACGCTGTGATGCGCTCAACCTCTCCGACTGACGCTCTATCAGTTGCTCCTTCTTATGGAGCTCAACCTGCAAACACAAACCTCACCTTCAGATTTCGTATTTGGTTGATCACATCTACACTAACTTTCAGTAATGGCCAATTCTTAACAAACCATTCAGATGCTGGCGACTTGAAATTATTTTATACCTTCAGAGAGATTTTTTACATAACTTCTCACCTCATTTTTCAGAGAGCTGACTTCTGTCATCAGGCTGTCTATCTTCTTCTCATACTGGTTGATGCGTCCGTGCAGGGCATCTTCTTCATCAGTAGAGAGATCTTCTATACGGAGAGGTGACTGAGAGCGTTCGGGTTCTGAAAGAGGCGTTATCTCCAGACGATGAGAATGTCCCTAAAACACACATATAAACATTGTAAAAACAGTTCTTCCTTTTCTTGCTCATACACAGAAGTATTTGAAATTAATATGCATTTTGTGTTTCTGTTTAACTGACCTCCCACTTATACGAGGTCTCCCGGGTGGAGGCTTTGCCAGGTGGGATCCATGGCACCCTTGTCTTCACTTTAGCAGTAGGACGCAAACCACTTTTAGGCTTAACCTGGAGCATAAAAGACACAGCGAATGATAAATCTTATTCAACATATATATTGGATTTATTTTCTAAAACATTTCCATGTTTTATGTGATTGGGTACTTTGAGGAGGAAAGAGTGTGTTATACCTGGGGTGTCTTGGTAGGGCTGCTCTTCGTGGTCTTCTTCACGTGCACGTGCACAGGTGTGCTCTCGTTCACGTGCACGTGCAGTGGTGGGGAGGAAGAGCGTGTTCTCATTGATCTTCTCTGCAAAACACAGAATCAGACATCTGATCAGACATCAGCTGTACATAAAAATATTTTTTTACAGTCACAATTTCATACCAGCTACTTGTTCAAAGACTGTAAAATAAGTCCTTGTTTATAGATCAGCAAACACATGGCAGAAGTATCACTTTACTGGTCACACATCTTCACGTTTCAGGTCATGTTTCAGAAGGGACAGTACTGAAGTCTATCATAAGTAAATCATCTGACAGTGAGCTGGAAGCTAACAGGCAATTTAACCGATGAGGAACCCGAAACTAGCGTTTACAGCACAGAATCACAAAGGCGAATAATATAAATAAGAGATCACGAGTAAAATAAGAAGTTAACCAGGAGAATTGTCAATAAAACACGAACAATACGTCTCAAGATGTCTTAGAATTCGCTTTTTAAATAGTTAGGCTGGAAAATAAACAATATTTATTTGTAAATGATCTTACCATGAGAGATTACAAACATTCAAACGTCGATATGGTAAAACTGTAACGTTACATAAATTATAGTTGCGAGCTACTTCTGTTTTCTTCTCACTCCGGAGTCTTCAAAACACTGCTTTCCAGTGGGCATAATCGTTCGTTCATTTGATTGGCAGATTTAAAATGTTCGTAACGGGCGCTTGTTCGTAATTGGACGAAAGCGGCTGAGCTCGGTCAGCGCTCTATGGTTATGGTATGCTTAGCAACGGTGTCTCTAGAAACGAAGCCTAACACAGATCCAAGCTCAAGCTGCATGTTGTCTAGGACGCCAGCGAGGCTTATTATTGCACAGTTTAACGACATTCCCGTGATCATGTATACAACACGCAATCAACTATAAGCAAACGCTTGAAATGCATCTGTTACTTTGAAAATTTCAAAACCATATCCGAGTGTTGCCTGGTAGCTGTGAAGAGCTTGCCTTTCATAATAAAAGTATATTTTGCCGCATTGTTTTACATTTCGTTTCTGCCACGGCATTGTTCAAATTCTTGTAACATCCTTCAATGCTTTGTACAATATGAGCAAACAAAACGCTGAACAAAAATACCTGCAGAGACGTATGAAGGAGGCATGTATGAACCATAAACTGTATAAACGAACCAGTATGAACTTTGGTGTTTCAAAATAAAAGTCGTTCAAAGATTAAGATGGTTTTGCCTTTGGGCAATAAGGAATCCCGAAAAAATAGAACCACAAGAGGGCGATAACAGATACATCTCTTGCCAGTTTTAAGAACGTAAAATCCAATTATTTAACAAGACATTTAGAAGTGCAGTAATAAACATAATTTATGAATATATAAGACATTTTTTCTTTGTTTCAAAGTATTTTACGAAATTCTGGATTAGGTCGCAGCAGCAAAAACAGCAAGTGGTAGTAAAATACGTTGCAATAATATCACTATTGTACTGTTGTTGCTGTTCTTGTTCGGTCCTATTTTAAAACGCTTCATACACAAATAACAATAACATTAAGAGTGCTATAAATATTAGTGCTACGATCGAACTTTATCGTCATTAATTATTCATCAACTCGTCAGTATGGGAGGGGTTCCGGACCCGGAAGTCGGATGTTGCTGTTGAGTCACCCCTGACTGGTAACAGCCAGATAGCGGAAAACAACTCGAGATGATGCTGAAGACCTGGGCATCTTTCAACAGATCCAGACACTGAATAAATGCTCGTTTCTGTTTGGATATTGTTTCAGGTATCTGTGCTACACTGTAACAGGCTGACCTTTTACCAACATGATGGAGGAAGTCGACAGATTTCAAGTGCCTCCGGTTAATCCAGAGACGAAGCTGCTGGTAAGTGGAGAATAACGCTGTGTACATTACACGTCGTGGGAAATAACCATTGCTAGGAGTGAATGACAACAGCAGTTCTGTATTTGAGTGGAGATTAATAAAGCCACATAAGGAAAGGAATTAAAGCTTGAAGGAATCAATTCTGTAATGCTGTTTAATAAAACGCAAATTTACTTTCAGTGTAGTTTGTTTGCTGACCGATGCAGCTGTCATATAATTAAAAATACTATGGTACTTTTCAGCCCTTGTATGCTCTTACACTTAGTTATACTTAATATATTCCTAAACAAATATGCGAGTCCAGGCTGGCCCAGTTATTCTTAACATTATTGAGGCTAAATAAAATATCGGAACATAAGTTATATTTAATGTTGTTTACTGACATGCATACCTATTTTTGTCATGATGAATCGTCGTTTTCCATCATTATGTATTTCTATGTGTATCAGTGGAAATTGAATTTTAAACAGTTTATATTGGGACGTCTAGACGTTCCATGACGAAACAATAACAGTTCCTCATTCACGTAAGGATTTCCAAAGTCAACGTGCACGTTTAGCTGTCACACTGTCATCCATCAAATGTTTTAACGTTACATAAAGTAAAACAGTATAAAGACTTGAGTAACATTAATCTGATCTGGTTTGTAGAAGCAGACACGTACATCTTGAATTTCTTCAGACGTTCATTTGCTTGAAAGCTTGTGGCAGACACACTAATGTCCTGCAAAGCAAAACTAAGCGTGTTTGCATTCAGTTAGAAGGGCTGGGTCAAATGCACAAATTAGAATGTGCTAGGTTGGTGAGATATAGCCTGACCTGATATTGTCGTTACCTTTTTTCACGGCGCCCCAGAGAGCCGAAGACCCAGCTGTTCCTCCATACAACACACTGTGCTTTCTCATGCTGATGAATTCTTCTGTGGGCAGAAAAGGAAAGAAAATAGGCTTATAACAACCTGGCACCTGCTTTTCGGACCTGCTCATTTTTACCAGTTATTGGCCTGTGCTGTATTGTAACCAACACGAGGATTGTTTTTCTCACCTATATTTAGAGGCGTGGATGAATAAAGGCTTTTCTATTAGGCCACATGGTCGAGTTAAAAACAAGAGGGACAGATTTTAATTTCAGCATGCTATTTTTTGCCAAATAAGACATTTTGCCGGATCAGCATCTTTTGTTGCTGTGGAACAATATGACTGTCAGGCAAACATATAGACCTAACCAATACCTACCCCTAAAATCAGAGCGAAATGATTGGTTGATAAGAATTTTGGTCAAATTCTTAACCTATTTTACACTGTCTTTTTCTTTTTGTGACCCCGAGCAACTTGTTAGTCGCCACCTTATGGATCCTGCTTTGCTGTGATTGGTCCAAAGTGCAGCCTGTCAGATAATCTCACCAATCCTTTTTATCGGTTCAGCTGTGTCAGCAACCCATTTATCAGTCTTCATCTCCTAACCTACATTACAAAAATGCCGCATTGACATGACAGTTGGAAAGCAGTCAGTTGTCGTGGAGATCACAGGGTCACATGTGGAAATCTTAATCTATGTCTGGTATTAAATGTTGACCTCTTTGACATCCATTTTTAGGTCCTTGAAGAGAAATAGGCCTTTAACCAATGCTAGTCCTTGTGAAAGATTTATTTATCGCAAGACCTGCAGGTTTACAGTATGACTACCAACACTCTAGTGATTCTTTGTAGTACAGATCTAGATTTGATCTGATCTCTTGGTTTGTTGCTATGGATTTGTGTGCCTTGCGAAGGCTAAATCAATGTAGACTTGCTTTTATGTGTCCCAGTTATTGACAGTTCCCATAGATTTCTGATCACTGTAATCTTGGATCTCGTGACAACATACTAAATCAGTTTAAGCCGCGATGGATTGGGCTCAGTAGAGCTTTGAGGCTTCACTCCGCATGGTTTTCTTTGTGAGGCGTTGAATACATTTCACGGCCTGTTGTACACGTAGCTGGTGGAATATGCATGACTTTGATGCTGTGCTTTGTGTTTTCGGCCCGAAATGTGTATTGCCTTGTCAAACAAAGGCTGCCTGGGATGCTTAGTTGACCAAAAAGTAGAAAGACAGTGTTTTATTTTTGATGTATGTTGAACCTTGTAGCTTTGAATCGTAAAATTCCAGATGCTTCAAAGAAAAAAATTAAACAGGCTATGCTTCGCACGAGATGAATGACAATGTTCTTACGCCTGGCATATGATTTGGTGTTTGGGATCTTGAGGGTATCACGCTGGGCTATTACCCACAATCCCCCCTGCGCTCTTTAGCTGGTGCTCGGCCTAAAGGCTTTGTGAGAACCCTGCCAGGCCTACAGCTGGCACTATCCCAGGACTGAGCCAGCGGGCAATAAGGTTTGCTTTACCAACAAGTCTGTTTCCCTCTTTCTTTCTTTTTCCGATGCTACCATGCTTGTGTTTTCCTCAAGTGAACTACTTTGTGAAGCAATTCTTTTCTGTATATTCTAGGGATGCACTATAAATTATCGGTCATAATAAAAATAATAAAATTTAGGCCGATAAATTATGAATCATTTTCTTTCGTTAAACCACTTCAGCTGCACGCTGCTCACAGTTAGAACCCAGTACAATACTGTCGTTCTGTCATGATCATTCACTTACTTATTAGCAAAACATTGTTAATGTAGGTACAGTATGTAGATATTTATGAATGTGCGAATTCTAGGAACAAAAGCATATTTTTTTAAAGCCGATTTCTGTCTGTATGCTTTCTGTCTTGAGACCTGTTAGACATGTGGCTATTAAAAACACTTTTCTGGGTTGCTCTGGAAGAACATCTATAATTTGTTTATTAAATAAACATACCAGAAAAGTTTAAAAGTTAAAGAATCTTTAATTAGTGTAGAGTAGGCTTGGTACATGATTTTCTGGGAAAAAGAGAACTAATGGTTACCTTGTTTTCTGCAGTGAATGTTTTCAAATAAAAGCAGCTGTCCACTTTTTGCCTTTTGTTTCAGTCTCAGAAGATGTTATATTAATATTTAGATACTGTATATCTGCCAATGTATCGATTATGGGCTTCCAGTGTTAAATAATTATCGGTTATTGGCCAAAATTTACATATCGGTGCATCCTATATTCCCTGAAACCATTGAAGGTTTTGCTAACATAAGTTAATGGAGGTAATAATCGTGTTGGTGACATTTCGTTTATTGTAGTTTATAGTTTATTATTTAGCTTATGTAAATTAACGGCCTTCAAAAATGTGTGTATTGCATTGATTTGCAATAACTGAATTAAGTTCTTAAAAAAATATGTATAGACAATGTTTTAGGTTGAGACAGGTGATGCTTTTCTTCCCCAGTAAGAATTGGGAAAATTGATGTATTTTGTAGTTTTAGAATATTTTTTTCTATAATGTAAATAGATTTTTAAATTTTAAGTAATATCATATTGTATTATTTAGCAAGTTATTGCATCTTTCTTCAGTATTGTACAGCCCTAGGGTTCATTCGTTATCCAACAACCGAATAGTTGGTTAGTTTTAATTATATAGAACAACAGCAGAAATATAACTCTATATTACTCTAACCATGGCTCTGGTGGCTCTCAATGACGACAGATAAGAATCTCTAATTGCTACTTGGGCTCTTTCCAATGAAGGCCGGCTTTTTTAGGTCATAATAGACCCTCTGTTGGCAGAGGAAGGCTGGGCGTGCTCTCCTCATTCTTCCAACAAGCTCCCACTGTTCTTCCTCTTCCAAACCTCAGTGATGTCACAGAGCGCCCGGAGACCCTGTAGAAAACACCAGCAGCAAAACAAGCTTGATGTCACGTGAGGCAGCTTTGCAAGAAGTAGTGGCTGGCTGCAGTGACTTTATCAACCTATCTGTACATGATTTATTTATTTCTTTGTTTGTTTCTGGATAAAAGTGCCAGGTATAAAAACATCCCATCTCTTGGTTT